>NC_056743.1:995211778-995414278 GCF_019279795.1 Protopterus annectens | reverse complement strand
GGAAGTATTTCACAGTGGTTCTAAAAGATGGAAGGGAGGGTTTTGTTTTGATGGATTGATGTCTTGTAAGGAGTTCTAGTAGACCCTACCTACCTTGTATAAGTATAGACATTGCCCAGCAGATTTGATAAGTTTGTAGACATACAGGAGTGTTTGGTCACTGGATCACAGTGACTGACTGGGAACATAGGTGTGTAGAATATTTTTTACTGATGGACAGGCAGATGGATGCTGGATACGTTTATAGGTGGCAAGAAGCTGTGTATATGTTAGTTGATGAGGCAGCTCTAACTAATATACAGTGGTGAGTTCTGAAAGGGGTATTTGCTGCAAATTTAACAACTGTGTTATAGCATCATTCAAGTTTTAATTTTTGTGAAGCCTGGAGGTTTGTGAGGATGGGAGCACCATAAAGAAGTGTGGGGAGGAGATAAGTAGTTAAAAGTGTAGTTTTAGTAGCATCAGTGCAAAAGTTTTTGGCTCTGTAAAGCATCCCTAGTTTTGATGAGATTTTCTTAAGCAATTTTGTATACGTAGGTTGAATGTAAGATTATCATCCACTATTGCCCCTAATAATTTCCTATGAGAAATTACTTCAATTGTTGTATTATTAAGAGAGGACTTTAAATTTGGTTGTTTTTTTTTTTATGAGAGAATGATTTGAAGAAAATGTAGTAGTTTGTTCTTTTTTGGGTTGAGCATGAGTTGAAAGTTACGAAGCCATGTTTCTGTGTCTGTTAAAGCTTCCTGAATCATTTTTTTGGAGGTGTAACATGTCGTCAGATGTGCAAATTAGTGAGGAATCATCTGCATATTTTATTAGGTTAGGGTGGCCCCGTGGATGTGTAGAGGGTGATGATAAAAATATTAAAGAGGAGGGGGACCAAGCATAGAGCCTTGTGATACAGTGGTGGTCACTAGGAGTTAAGGAGAGAACATGGAGTGCTATTTTACTGACTGGTACCTATTGGACAGATAGCTTATGAATCACAGCAGGGTGGGCAGAGAGAGACCTGGTGAGGACATTTGAAGTAGAAGTTTGCTGTGATAAACTGTGTTGAAAGCTTTAGAAAGGTCTAGAAATATGGAAAATACTAGTTTGCCGTTGTCTCTAGCTTTATTGACAGTATCTATATAGGTTATAAGGGCAGTGCTAGTACTATGGAAAGGACAAAAACCATGTTGCTTAGGAGTAGGAGTTCTTCCTGCAGGATATAGCCTAGCAATTGTTTTTGAATAAATTTTTCAAGTATTTTGGTGAGGGGCGATAAGATTGCTATAGGTCTAAAGTTATTAATGTCTGTTGTATTTCCTCCTTTGTGCAGAGGTATAATGTGTGACTTTTTTCCAGAGAGAACAAACATGGAATTCTTGGATTAACCTATTTATAAGGATTGAGACAGGACAGGAAATGCTATTGGCTGCTGTTTTTAGGTACTCACTTGGAAGGTCATCAACTGAAGAACAGCATGGTTAAAGTTTGTTTAACAGTAGTTTTATATGTGATCTTGGCAAAGATTTGAAGGTGAAAGAGGATGTGGTGATATGTGGCTGTTGGACATGGTTACAGTGTTGGGATTAGATGTTAAGGATTCCTTGGTTAGAGATGGTATACTGTCTATAAAATAAGGGTTGAACTGTATTTCAATTCTGAGTGGTGAGTTATAGGGAGAGGGGTTTGGGTTGAATTTTTGGCCAGGATATAAGCTTTCTTTAATGGATGTCCAAACTTTTTTAAGGTTGTGTTTAATATTATTCTGAAAGTTGTTATAGTATAGTTTTTTGTCTTCATTTGTTTTTTAGTACAATTGAAAAGTATTCTGAAGTTTTCGAGATATTGAGGTGTTTTATATTGTTGCCATTCTTTCCATGCTTTTTCTCTATCCTGTATTAATAGTGTGTTCTTTTTGGATAGACAAATTACAGTATTTGTTTTTAGTCTCTTCCTTCTAGGAGGTGCAAGGTTATTTATGATATTTAGAAATGTACTGAATTAATTTACAGCATTGTCTAAGGGGAGGATGTTTAGGAAGTTCCAGTTGATAGATGATAGTGTGGTAATGAACATTTCTGGGTTAAACTTGGAAAGGCTGAGTGCTATTTTATAAATATGCTGTTAAACTGGATGTGTGAGATGTTTGTTCATATAGATTGGGAGATGACCACTAAGAGAGTCTGACATTATACCTGTGGTGGAGTATTTGTTAGGATCTGATGCTAGGATCCAGTTTAATAGGGAATTTGATGTCTTGCTATAATGTGTGGAGCTATTAATTAGTTGTGTGAAACCATATAAGTCCATGCTAGATGTGGGGAAGTTAGAGTTCATGTCCAACCAATTCACATTCAAAACACATAGTAGTAGTATTTCTTGCAGAAACATTATAGATATCCAATGTAGGATATCTTCCAGTATAGTTATATTGTCGCCAGGAGGGATGTAAAGGACAGTAACACATATTTGTTTATAATTGTTTATTTTGAGGAGCAGAATAAGAAGTCTTACTGAACTGAATTTTGGTATTGGCTTGCTATAAGGGGAAATGTGGTAAGTATTGGGAAATATTAAAGCAACACCACCACCTTTCCTCCTTATACGGTCATTACAAATGATATTATAGTCAGGGGGTATAACTTCAGAGTCATTTATGTTGGGTTTAAGTCAAGTTTCAGTTACAGCGAGAACAACAGGCTTATGTTGAGTAATCCAGACATGTAGTTCAGCAGTTTTATTTGTTATGCTTCTAACATTTATTGGAGGAAAAATTAGATCACCAGGCTTAGAGACTGGCAGTTGTTGGGTTAGAAAAGTGTGTGGGAGAGAATTAACTTTTTGTTCATTGTGATAGTTGGAGCCAGGATTAGGGTATATATTTCCTCCTAGAAGGATTTTAGTATATAGGGGAAGTATGCATGGTTGTTTTTTGTTGAGGATTTTTGCACTTAATTCTGTTTTGGTTTGAGATGAAGTGCAGTTAATCAGTCTATATTTGGAATAAAGATGACGGGCAATATTAAATAGGTTTGGTGCAATGTGCGGAGAGTGTAAAAAGAAAGTATGGGTAGGTGGTTGGGACAGAGTTGGAGAGATGCTGGGAGATATTATTAAGTTATGTTAAGATGAAAGATTGAACAGTAGGAGAAGAAGACTAGAGAATAAGCTGAACAGTAGCATATTTAAGTACAGGAATCTATTTATAGATGCCAGGTAGTGTGGAAGTAGCAAAGAAGAAGGAAACAAGAAGTTGCAGGGCAGTACGAGATTCAGCAATGGTAGATTCTGAAAGCTGGTAGAGGATAGGTAAGGAGAGAATTATTTTCTATAAAAGAAGAGAGTTAGGTTGTCCTGGTATCCTCTCTAGCATGTAAGGAATAGAGGGGTATGAAAGGCTAATGTATTAACGATATAGTAAAAATAAGAAGAAATGAGGGTTTATTTGGGAAAAGTATAAAATACAATGTGGAGTAGATAGGTACTGTTAGGGGGGGTAGTGATTATGAATGGATATAGTGCAAATCAGTATGGGAGGGTGAAAGATAGTTGGGAATGGGGCAAAAATTAAATGGGGTAGGGAAGTTGGAAACAAGAAACAGAAGTGTATGTATAGAAGTAGTAAGGTCATTTGGGGGTAGGGTTTTGGAATAAGAGTCACAAGTGAAATGTGTATGTAGGAAGAATAATATTAGGGTATGGGGTGGGTGGGACTTAGGGGTAGGGTAGGTGGTGTGAAGCAAAACAGAGCGTAGTGGGCTCCTTACCCCCCCCAGTCAAGTTAAATTGCGTTCAATCAGTTTATAACCATTTTTTATGTCATTTTCTAAGGCTAAATGACTGGCATATGCAGTGTAGTATACTGGTCAAGAAAAAAGGACAGTGGCCAACTTAGTAAGAGGCCATTAGAGAGCATGTACTATTTCACAGAGATTTTCAATTAAAAAGCAGGCATGCATTCAAATTATTAAGTTAATACACAGTAAAGCTCTTAATGATAAACATGCTTACATTATAGAATGGCAAATTTCTAAGTAAACTTTTAGTAGTAGGGCCTTATGACAGAGCTTCTGCAGTACTGAGGTCAGATGTAGTGACTGCAGGCTTTTAAACAATGCCAAATATCTCAGTAAACTTGTAGGAGTAGGGCCTTGTGGCAGAGCTTCTGCAGTATCGAGGTCAGATGTAGTGAATGCAGGCTATTATGCAATCCCAAATTTCTCAGTAAACTAGTAGGAGTAGGGCCTTTTGGTAGAGCTCATGCAGTATCAATGTCAGATGTAGTGACCAAGTTTCTCAGTAAAATTGTAGGAGTTGTGGCCGAGTTTCTGCAGTATTGAGGTCAGATGTAGTGACTGCAAGCCATGATACATTGCCATATATAGAAATAATAGGTATTCAATAGAATTCATACCAGGTCCATGAGGATAATGCTACCTCCATAAAGGAGACATACAGGATGGTGAAATAGGACATCAAATGATAGAACAGTAACTTCTGAATTAATGTAGTAGTGTTGTCACTGATATACTGTATGATGTGAATCTTGCTTTCGCAATTAAGACCTGGCTGGCTGAGCACTTTGGTCCTCATCTATCAGCACCTGTGCCCTTAGGTTTCTCTGTTATTCAAGCCTTAGACAGAAGAAGACTGGGAGGAGGCTAGCAATATGCTTTAGAACTGACGTAAGGTAGTCCAGGTTGTGAGTAAAACTACTAACTTTTTTTGAATACCTGCTGGGTCAGAAACAAGTTCTAGCTTTCTTCTCATCTACCATCCACCCAATTCTATCAATACTATCCTGCAAGAGTTTATTGACTTTGTTATTGTTTTGGTTCTGTGTCATTTAAGCTTTGTGGTTCTTGGAAACTTTAGCATATTAGTGTGAAACTAGTGTCTCTTGTCAAAGAGCTTTACAGCATTGTAAAAGGATTTTTAGGTTTCTTCAGATAATCACCTCTGCCAGCTATTGTACTGTTGCCCTGGGCATACACCTGACTTGATTATCCATTTGGATAGGGCAGCTATTGATCTAGAGGTGGAGCCAATCTGTTGTTTGATACCCTTTTTACCCAGTCCTGGTGTTCTGCTGATGCAGTGTTATAATATAAATAAGATTACACCATCTTTGTGTTTATTGTATGTCCACTTCCCCTCTGGCCAGATGAGCAGCATTATGATTTAGAGCTCTGCTTGCTGTATTAAGATGGCCAAAGGTTAGTGTGTCATTGGAAATACACCTGGTTTTGGAGGTATGCTGGACACTGGAAGCATGCTGGCCTTTGGAGCTACTGTACTTAGATGAGCATTGGCCTCGCTAATAGTATGAGAGTTCCCATAATTAAGAAGTGTATCTAGCTAGCAAGATCCTTGGAGCTGTAGTTAACTCATCTGCCATGCTTTTCTTTGTGGTGAATAGACTGTACATGCCAGCCTTCCTTATTATACTAAAAGCTTTTATTTCAAAACAGTATGAACCGGCAGCTTATTTTTTTACTGACAAAACTGCCTCAGTTCAAGTGACACTCACACCTTCTGGCACCATGAACCATACATTATTCAGAGGTAAGGGTTCTTCATTTTTTTCTTGCATGGGATTTTCATTTCCCAGTTATGGGGAGTTCTTGTCTGTGATCTCCGCAAATGTACTGCAACCTGTGGTTAGGGATCTTGTCTCCATGTTACCTATTACCTCATTGTATGACTTGAGTCTAGGCAGTTATCAAATATTGTTGTTCTTTTTGAAGTTTGTTGTTTTTTTCACCTCTTTTAAATGAGATCTTGGTTATCCCTGTTTTCAAAATCATATTTGGAGTCCAGTAATTTAAATAACTTTAATTGTATCTCTACTTTGTCTTTTATGAGCAAAGTTATGGAGAAGGTGGTTTACTCACAGCTGGAATCTCATTTAACAAAACATAAGCTCATGGATCCTTTTTCCCAGACTCATGCTAGCAACAAAACTGACCTACTAAGGATAATTAATGATCTCCTTATGGAGCAAGGTCAACATTTTTGCTCCATACTGGTGCTTGATCTGTCAGTGTCAACTGGCAGTGTGGATCACGGGATCCTTCTTCATTCTCACTATGGTCTCTCCTGTACTGGTCTTGACTGGTTTTCATCCTCTCTGTCTAGGTATATACAAAGGGTGGTTTCCAAAATGAATACTCCTAGGTTCCAGTTCCTGTAGTATGGAATACTGCAGACTAGATTTTGGGTTCACTACTTTTCAATGTATTTATGCTGCCCCTTGAGGATCTGATTTAAGGGAAAGGTTTGGCTTATCACTTTTGTGCTAATGATATATAGCTTTATCTCTGCTTCCCTGAAGAATGTATGCCATGTGTTGACTCTTCAGTGATTAATAAAGAAACTATGCATTTTTGTTTCCATTCAGATCAGTTGAAATTTAATACATCCAAAATTGAAGGTCTGGACATATGCGCCACTTTGAATGACTCCCCGACTTTTCCTCTTCCTCATTTAATCTATATGTTGGCAATAAGCTTGAAATAAACTTGAATCCATATCTAAAGTGTATATTGTCAGATATAATCCTTGATTGCTAACTGACACTTAGCGACTAGGCATGATTACTTACTGGTGCGCATTACCAGCATATTTCTGTATCATGTTTTAGAAATTGCACTGACTGTCTGTGTAGTCTTGTATCATCTTTAAAAAAGTGCTCAAAAATATTTTTTCTTTTGCTTATTTATAAACAATAGATATATAAAACAAGATTAAGTAGGAATGGAACAAAACTTATGATTAAGAAGTGCATTATGAAAAACACACAAGAACCATTTGCAATAGGTACAATAACTACAGAAAGATAAGTTACATAAAATGTCAAGCACTTTATTCAATTACATCATAACTAATATCCAGCTTATTTGTTTATTTATGTATTCATTTACCTACTTGCTTACTTATTTATTTGAATTGGTTAACAGAGTTAAACACTGATCACAAATGGCCAATTTCAGTGTCAGCCTGGAAGAAAAGTACGGTTAAGTAATTGAACACGTTGTGATATTAAAGTGGCAAATGGAAAAGACAAAACAAAACATGGATGTACATTTCAGTATAGAAGGGCCATTATGACCAATATAGCCTATATAATCAGAATCAATTATATAAGTGTGAAAGGTATCCAAAAAGCCAATATATGCAGTCATGTACAACATGGTCGTAGTGGCGTCTGCATAAGCCGCATTTGAGAAGGTTGTCATACAGAGTAGTAGGAAGAAGAGTATGAGTTTACTGGAAGTGAAACGCAGGCACATCATTGGTAAGGATATGGTCAAATTAGGCCCAAGAGAAGCAGAATAATTACTGGAACCATAAAACAGGGAACCTGCTGAGACTCATTAGACTTGGAGCTGTGAGCAAGAATCTTCCATTCTTTGAGGGGCAGTGACCTCAGAGCTGATTATAATAAAAAGGAAGGAACTATTTGTGCACCTCCCATCCTGGGGTATGGGAGTCACTCCTACAAAACAAATAACTTTGAAAAGTGTGCAAATGCCATTTCAAACTGCTTCATTTGAAACATTTGCATCTTTCCTTACATAGTGTCCTAAACTAATACAGCTGTAATTGCTTGAGTTAGTGAAATAAAATGGCCATAAAAATTGATCCATTTGTATTGTTTATTAAAAAAAGAAAACTGAATGACTTCATACAGTGTAGAACAACTGCCCTTCCTTACATTCAAGTTTTATGGCTGGAATAGTTATGCCTTTCTGTGGCAAAATTCCTTTTATCCTTCTTTTAGTAGGGTAAAACAGTGACCACTGAAGGTAGGATATAGGGAAATGAAAGAACTACAACAGTTATCCTACCCTTGTTTGTGTCGTACAGAACATTACCATATCAATTCCTGCCATACCCTACTTTACCTTGGGCTGCAAGGATGCTTGTAACCTCACTGGTCACCATAGTACGCTGATGGAATTTCTTCTCAGGCATTCTCAGGTCCTGTAGCCTATTAGCATACCTATATGATTTTTTTCTGATTGTATGTTTCTCAGACATTTATGTGTCCATGTTTGAAGTAAGGCAGGGTTAATATCATTAGTAACCTGCTGTCAAAAGGGTTGAGTAAGAGTTTATCCATAGGCAGTCAGACGTAAAGAACAACAATGTACATGGAATCTCTCTCATGGCAATACTACTCCTTATGGGCACAGCTATTATGGCATATTATGTACTTTATCATATTATACCCTCTAAAAAGACAGTGAGTATGACACACATATATGTATATTCTGTGAATACAATAAATAATCAATGGGAAAATTATAAAACCTGATTCAGTGAACCTGTATATCTAAATCACCTAATTGCTGCTGATAATGCCCCTCTACTGAAATACAACATATACTGAAGTGTTACAGACATTTTTTTAGGTTATATACAGTAAGGAGTGAGAAGAACATGAGTCCCTCCTCCAACCATTTAAATTAGTTTTGGTCAAATGCACTTTGGTGAATTATCATTCATGATCTGTTTCAGCAAACTGTAGAGGACAAAACACATACACATACACATTTTATATCTGACTCTATCTCTCTTTTATCGATCTATCGCTCTATCTATCCATCTATTTATACTTGCATAATATGTGTGTGTACAAGCATTGTCGCCTCATAGCAAGACGTTGTCCAGTTCGATTCTCAGCTAGAGTGTCTTCTGTGTGGAGGCATACGTGAATGGGGCATGCCTTCGTTGAAGGTTGTGCATCAGGGCTGGTAAACCCGGTATATAAAAATCCACTACCAATCATTAGCGGACCGGAGTTCCGCTGTGGCGACCCCTAACCGGGAAAAGCCGAAAGACATAAACAAACACACATACACACACACACACACACACACACACACACACACACACACACACACACACACACACACACACACACACACACACGCACACACACACACACACACACACACACACACACACACACACACACACACACACACACACACACACGTATTTGTGCTCCCTACTCCAACACTTTAACATAGAAAATAACAGTTTACAATCAATGCTATTAATTTAAATAGTATCAAAGTAAAAATTCAGCAGCTTTACTCCCTAAATCAAACATGGCAGCATTTATGATATACTTCTTTCTAGAGCTTTAATACTGGGATCATATCCTTTCTTGCTAATAGTGACAGAAAGACAATATGTCACTGTTCACTGGTAATGACATGGAGACAACTTGTTGTTGAAGTAAGAGAGAGGCATGTCACTGCTTACTGTTGGTGGGAGTGAGATGTAATGCTCTTGGTAACAGACAAACATCTTGTTGTTTACTGGTGGTTACAGTGAGGCTGTGAGTTATTGCTTAATGGGAGGTGACAATGAGACATTACATCACTACTCACTCGTGATGACAGTGAGGCATCATGTTGTTTGCAGATGACAGTGTGATGTCATGTTGTACAGTGAAGAATTATGTTGTACATTGAGAGAAACTCTGGGGCATTATATTTGCACTCAGCTGTGCACTGGGGGTATCTGTGGGACATCATATTTGCACTCACCTGTGCACTGGTGGTAGTTGTAGGACATCATATTTGTACTCACCTGTGCACTGATGGAAACTGTGAGACATCATATTTGCACTCATTTGTGCACTGATGGTATCTGTGGGACATCATATTAGCACTCATTTATGCATTGGTGGTATCTGTGGGACATCTTATTTGCACTCACATGTGCACTGGTGGTAGCTGTGGGACATCATATTAGCACTCATCTGTGAAATGGTGGTATCTGTGGGACATCATATTTGCACTCACCTGTGCACTGGTGATAACTGTGGGACATCATATCTGCACTCCCTGTTGGTAAAAATAGCTTATCCTTCTGTTGCTTGCTAGTGTTCATAGTGGACATATTATGGGTTTGCTCACTGCTGGAGATGATGAGACTTAGTAGTCTCCAAGAAAATTAGTAGAATGGTTTATTGAGACCTTTATTAACTTAGTGGGTGAGCTGATTCTGATGACGATAGCTGGCAATAAAACAACCAAAATCATGGACAATATGAATAAAAGCTGACAGACTTGCATTCAGAATGCTAGTGACTGACACTCATTTGTGCCTCTTAGCATCTGTCTGGTTGTGTTTTTACCAAAACTATGAAATGCTGTTATACTGGTGATTTCTCCTTCCATGATAGTGCAACCTCAGAGTTCTGTCTCTCCAGTAGGTTTTGATTGGGTCACTAAGTTTAGATCCATAGATCAGGTGTCTCATGAATATGGCAATGGGTTTTTCCTATGGTTAGTTGGACATGGAGAAGCTCAAGCATGTCATATTCTTTGACCAGCCTTGAGGTGTGGTTTTCCTTTATGTAGATATATACACCTCCGCCTTTTGCTCTTTCACGTTCAGCGGGTGATCAGATCACAGTAAAGGTGTTGTAGCCTTGCAATGCCACAGTGCTTTCCACAGTTTTCAATCATGCTTCAGTAACTGCACAAATTTCAGGATTCTCCAGGGTGAGACAAGCTTCCAGGGAGTGCAGTTTCTTGTTGAGACTCTTGGCATTCAGCAGTAACACCTTTAGCTTATCCTGGGTAGCTTTTGTTATGTTGGAATGTTTGTCTATTTGGCAATGTCTAAAAAGTCACTATAGGGGTGGATAATGTTTTGACCAATATCTAAAAGCCTAGAGGTGACAGGTGAAAACCATATTTGGCAAAGCAGTATGGCTAGTCAACCATGTCCTCCTAGGTTGACAAGTATTGCCTCCCCTTTGGAATGACACCAGTACCAAAGCCAATTGTTAAAGTCGATCATTTTGGCTGGTATTGTGGTATTATCCTTGGAGATGGTAGAATGCTCCTCAGTGCTAGGCTCATACCTGCCTATGACACATATTCTGAGAGTTCAATCATGTCTCTCTTCATATAGTCCAAGGAGGTAGGTCTCAGGTTATTCACGCCCACATGGACTATGACTGAGTCATACTGGTACTTAGGGGTAAGTGACCTGAGTGCTTGCATGATATGGTGGATCCTGGCTCCTGACAGGCAACTAACTGCTACCTTCTCCTTGTCCAACCTGGTAAGAGGGACATCAGTGTCTCTCACAACGGAGTCTCCTATGACCAGACGATTGAGTTGTGGAGTTTTTCGCCTTATGATTTGGTAGCTGAAATACAATGAGATGAGGCTTTATGTGTTGTGACTGAAATTGTCTTGTTTGTATGTACATGGAGTTTCTGAGGACTGTGCCTGAGAGACCTTTGAGGTTTGGATAAGTTACATGTGAGCACCTCTACATATGTAGGTCTATGTGTGTGGTCCTTCGTGGGTGTAATGAGTGATGTGTGTGAGTTTCTGACAACCTGCTTGTTGCTTTTTGTGTCTGTATGTGAGAGTCCAGCATCCAGTGTCAATGTGCAACTACATCTCTTACATACTGTGTTTGTCTGTTGAAGAACTTAGTGGTTGTCAGTGTGCATAAGCCAATTTTCTACATTGCCTCAGGATGTTTATGCCCACCAAGATAGCTGCAGAAGGAATGTGCCCATCCTTTGTTGCAGGTTCTAATGTGTACTTGCAAGAGCTATGAATGGAGGACGGTTGTAAATGGATGAGGAAAGGATGATTATTTGGTGTAATCTCCAGCTAACCCAACCAGCGAAGCTGCCCAGTGTTCAGAACAGATGCTGTCTGTGCAGCGATAGTCCTGGGTGCTATAATAAGGTAAGGTAGGCATAAATAATCCTAACTAAATGCGTAAGTGCTGCTCACCTCATAAACTAGTTGCCCTGTGAGTAATGCGGGACTGAGATAAAGTTCTGGGGTGTTTTTAGAGGGAAATTTCAACTTCTGATGATTGCATATATACAAAGCAACAGTAACTGCTGCTGCATGAAGAGTACCTTTGCACAAAAGCAAGTCTTATATATGATCAGAAAAAAAAACAGGTTTTACACTAACTCTACCCTAAAGCCAATCAAGTAAGCACACAATGAGCTTTTTAACTCTATCCTAAAGCCAATCAAGTAAGCACACAATGAGCTTTCCACCAGCAATTTCCAGCTCATATAGGTGAAATCAGCCCTCTCCTGCCACAAGAGTGCAAACTTTGACCCTCTTAATGTAAAATGATTGGTTTGGAGCCCAAGTGTTAATGAAACACAAACAGATGCCTAATACTAACTAAGAAACACTGGATACAATGTATTTCAGTGTAGAACAGCAGCCCTTACAGCAGTTTGAAAGTGCAACTTTAAACTTTAAAGAGGTTCAAAAAACAATAAATAGCACAGTAAACGTTCACAGTATAATGAAAATAAGCAATGAAAGTGCAAAATGATGTTTAATTTCATTTTTCTTGCCAAGGATAGCTTCAGATGTTAGCAAAATCTCTTAAAATCTCTGGCATTGTCACCAAGTAATGCACAGCTCTGGATAAATGAGCCAAGACTCATTCAAATGCACAGCTTATATACAATCAGAAAAAAAGCATGTTTTATAGTTACCAAGCCCTAAGGCCTATTGGGTAAGCATACAGAGAGTGCAGACTTTGACCCTCTTAATGTAAAATGACTGGTTTGGAGGCCAAGTTTTAAGGAACCACCAACAGATGCATAATACCAACTACAAAATACTAGATACAATGTATTTCAATACAGAACAGCAACCCTTACAACAATTTGAAAATGCAACTTTCAACTTTAATAAAGTGCGAATGAATGAATGAATGAATAAATAAATAAATACATACATACATACATACATACATACATACATACATAAATAAATTAATAAATTAATAAATAGCACAGCAAACTTTCAGAGTACATTGAAAATAAGCAACAGTTCTAGATGTTTGCATCTGTACAGGGTACTGGCAAAGCAAGCAGCTACATGCAAATGTCTCAAATTTATACCAGCACTACAAATATAGAAAACTGTCTACTGAGCTCTCTGGCCAATAAAACAACTACAGCTAGAGCCCTTTGTGGTGTGCCCCCACTCAGATAGACCAGGCAAACATCTACTGCCACTAGATGAGTAATCCCAGTCTTCCTAATGTAAAACCACAGTAAAGAAGTGTCCAGATTGAAATGCTACCACAACCACATTTAAACTTAAGGAAAGACAATAAGTAATTCATGATAATGACAGTGTACATTAAACAGTTTATAAAACTGTGATTATTCAATAAAAATGCTTCACTTTATAGAAATGAGCCGAGAGCCACTCAATTGTGCAGAATTTATAAAGGCACTAAAACAAGGTAAGTTGATTTATAAGCCCTCTCGCCAATAAAACAGCTACATGCAGGTAATGACTAATATTATACGAACACAACTTTCATAATTGTTGCCAAATATAAACTCTTCCACATTCCAAAATTTAGAAAAACATAATTTGGCACAAAAAAACAACTTTATTAGAAACCGGGAACAACATGTAAAAACCAAAAATTAATTAATACCTTGACATATGCCTTTAAGGTTCAAAAGTTTTAAACACAGTAAAGCACTTAAATAGTTCATCGACTAGAACATTACTAAATAGAACACTAGAATGTACCAGAATGCATATGGATTTAAATGAAAACATAAAGCAAAAATAATTCAGTTGAAACAAATATGGTCATAGAATATCAATAATTATAACAATAGCAATAATAATAACAATAAGCCAGTTGAATACAAAAATACACATATCCTAATTTGTATAAAATGAGGTTTCAAGATTTTTCCAAAGCTGTTATATTAAATATTTCATAAGTAATTCATTATTAAGGCCCTTTGGTTGCAAAGTATCATAAGTAAAAATAAATCACGCCTCCTTCTGTAATAACATATCAGATTCTAAATATAAATTAGAACATGTCAACACATACATTATAAAGAACCTTAATAAATCCAAATCACTGTTATGATATCTGAAAAAAATGTGATGCTGCAGGGCTGGCAGGAAAATTATTCTTGACATCTCGGGTGTGTCATCGTATCCTCATCCTAAGTTGACGTATGATCTTACCAATGTAAAATGTATTACAGGGACAAACTAACCCAAAAATTACCATTTTTGATAAGTAAATATTCCTAGAACTTTGAACAGCTTCCCATTAATGATGTTTAGTTCTCTGATCCATGTAACTACAAATAGTACTCCTTACACTACGACTCCAAAATCTCACTAATCATATGTCTGTATACAACTTTACTTGCTCTGCTAGGTGAATTTTTATATGAAATATTAAATTTCAAATTCTTATATATCACATCTGATGTAATAATATACCAATTGTTTCTCAAGATACGTGATACACCTTCAATAAACAGAGCATATCAAGTCACAAAATATATATCCTCCTGTTTTCCTTTGTAATTCCCAAATACTTTTTCACCATGTTTATATTTCTGAGTAAATTGGTTATCTCCATCTACAACCTTCTGCCATGTGGTAATGAGAAGATTGTAATTGTAACCCCTAGATAATAATCTATCAACTGTATCCAGAGCTACTGCCTGGAAATTAATCTCATCCAAACATAAAATGCTAGCCCTGTAGAATTCACCACTGGGGAGAGATCTTATCAAGTGGCCAGAGTTTGCACTAGATGCATACAAAAAAGAATTCACAGAAGTTTATTTTCTATATAATGTTGAATGTATTGTATCATTAACAATATACAACTCAACATCCAGATAATGAATTTTATTAACATGCACGTTATAAGTAAAAGCTAAACCAAAGGCATTCTTCTGTATAGCCTTCATAAAACCAACAAACTGTTCCTGTGAACCCTGAGCTATAAAAAAAATCATCAATGTAGCATTTATAAAACATCACATTGTTGACACAAAACAATTTCCTCAAATTGTCCCATAAATAAATTAGCATAGCTTGGAGCAAACTTAGCCCACATAACCGTACCCGTAAGTTATCTATAAAAAGACCCATCAAAAGAAAAACAATTATTATTATTATTTCTAACAAAGTTGCTTTTTTGTGCTAAATGATGTTTTTCTAAACTACATGCAAGAATCTCGAGTGCATTTTGCCAACCTATACAGACCAGGCTACCACCCACTGCCACTACACAGAAAATTCTCTGTTCTATTGGTGTAAAACACAGGAAACAGCTTGCCAGAGTGTACAAATACACAATGTTAGCCAACAACTAGCTAGATTAGGAATTCAGAGCAAGTAAATCAGTAGAACAGACAATGACAGTGAAAATGCACTTTTTTCAACATAAACACAAGGAAGGCTTGTTGTCTTAAATGGTAAAAATAGTGTTACATGTGGAACTGGAAAAAATGTAACAACAGTGCACTCTACTGACCAAGTAAAGCATGTTGTGATCCTTTGGTGTTAAAACATGGCTCCAGATGGTCTAGATGAAGGAATCCTTGCTATTGTTTTAAGGCCAGAGTTAATGGCCAGAATTTGCATGCATAAATGTCCTTAATGGCTTAGCTTCCTGACCTGGTGTGATCTTACTAAAAAATGTAGCCTGTTAGCCTGGGATCCCCAGGAAAGTGTGAAGAATGGTGTAATGTGAATCAGGACTGTAATATCAATTTAAACAGAGAGAATCAGAGAGCATTAAGCATTTTTGTCTTGACCATCCAACTCATCAGCACTGTCTTGCTCTATATGTAAGTTTATCTTAGACTCGTGTTTTTCTCTTAGAAATAGCTAGAAACTAGAAAGATTAGACTAAGTGTTTTTTCTGTGATGTCAGAACTGTACTACTGAATTATTTTAAGTATTTCTCTGTGAGCTCTGAACTCTTAACTATCACTGTGTAATAAATGCATTGTCTTGTGTTTTGACTATTTGTTATTAAATATTTTTAAACCCTTTCAACTGTGACTGTTTTTGTAGAGATAATTTAAGCTCTTTAGAGTACTTACATGTGTTTGGTAAAATTGTACAAAGCCACTCCAATAGCTTTAGCCTTGGGCTATTCTACCAATTGGATAATAATATTGCACAGTAATAATTGGATGCCCTTTTAAGGGCCTTTGAGTAGCTGACAAATATTAGTGGGTGGTGGCAGCTGGTACTACTGTATAGTCTTGGAAAAAGGGGCATAGCTGGAGAACCTATGCCAGCCTTCCCCAGGAGTGTCTGTGTGGTTGTATAAACTCGTCTCAAAGTGTGTGTGTGTGTGTGTGTGTGTGTGTGTGTGTGTGTGTGTGTGTGTGTGTGTGTGTGTGTGTGAGAGTCAGCTACTTAGACAGGGACATGAAGCACTGGTTGGACAGAGAGGATGCAGGAAGTTTTAGCTTGCCCACTAGGCTGAGATCAGGATCCTATAGCTGTGCCAGTGGGGAGTCTTATTGGGGACTTGGAGAGCAAGGGAGCGACCAGCCCCGGACTGACTGTGATCTCTGTGTGCTCTTAAGGGAAATTGTACTTTAGTGTGTATTTGTTATCCTTTCCACCTATATGAGATGCCCCTCACTGGTGTTAGTGGTGAGGATTGAGGCTCCTTGATTGCTGGGCCAGGGCACGGGCATCACAACAGGTAAAACAGAAAAGTCACTTTATGCAACTCACAGACAAAAAAGATATTACTTTCCTCAGCAGGGAGCCACTAACAGTGCTTGTAGTTTTTGCAGGCCTTGAGTCTTATCAGAAAATACTTTTAAATAAGCACACCATGTTTGTCTCTCCACCCCACCATCATGGAGTGTATCTAAATGTAGTGATTTCTTGCATTGACCAGGAGCTGAACCCAGGTCATCTGCTTAGAAGGGAGCTATGCTCACCACTGTACCACCAATGGGGTGTCAGATTATTTAGGGTTTTATGGTAATTTTTGTGTACAGAGGAGAGTTTGTGTAGTGTCCTGAATTTTGTTGACTTTTTCTTTGTGTATTCAAGATGAGTTAGCCAATTAAAGAGTTGTAGAAAGTTTTTTCTGAGTTGTTTTCTATTTAAGCTGTAGGAACTATTGAATCTCTAGAAATAAAACAGAAACATTCCAGTATATACAACAATATACACTCAGAGTAATAAAGCATAGTGGAAATACAATTTAGTGATATAATATCTTATACATAGTATAGTTCATGGAATGAAGTCATTCTTATCTAGTATACTGCATGGAATGAACACATTTTTACCTAGTATACTTCATGGAAAGAACACATTGTTACCTAGTATACTACATGGAATGAACATATTGTTACCTCGTATACTACATGGACTGAACACCCTGTTAGCTAGTATACTACATGTAATGAACATATTTTTACCTAGTATACTATATGGAACGAACATATTGTTTAAATTTGCTACATTCCCACAAGACTGATGTTGTTATTGTTTGGGAAACATGGTTAAAGAACAATGACTGGAAACCAGTTCTGTGAAGGTATAAATGTTTTTAACTGTAACAAACATTCTAACAAAAAAATCAGGTGGAGGTGTTATGATAGGGATTAAAGATAGTTACAAGGCCTGTGATTATTACATGTTCAACAATAACACCAGTACTATAGACTGTGTAACTTTGACAATAAAGACAACCTGGAACATATAACAATTGTTGGAGTGTATAGACCACCAAAATCAAGTGTGGATTCCCTAGAGGAATTCATACATTTCTTGCATGAAACACAGGAGGGAAGAATAATATTAGCTGGGGACTTAAATTTACCAGAAACAGACTGGAATAATATTCATTCAACAACATTAGTAAGGAAATTATTCACAACATATATTCAGGAACAATTGCTTCAGATTGTAAAAATAACTACCAGGAGATGAAACATACTAGACATTGTTTGTGTTCCTAAAGAAATTACTGTTACTTCAAGTCAAGTTTTACCACCATTGATGTGCAGTGATCATGGGGTTATAATCATTAATTTGTTGCTAGATAATTCTGCCAAACTTAAATCTAACCCAATGTACAGTAGTTTAATTACAGATTATATGGAAGCAAAACAGTCACTATGTAAAACTAACTGGTGTGAGATCTTCAGTGGAAAAACTGCAGATGGAATGTGGAAAGTTTTGAAAGAGAAATCGAGTGCAAAAAATCAAACAAATATTTAACATCAGGATCTAGGCATACAACATCAGGGGGATATATTTCCATAACAGCAAGATATCTCATTAAAGTGAGAGACAAAAAAATATAAGAAATGGAAGAGAGGTTGAACTACAACTTTGAAAACTGAAATAAGCAAACTGGACAAACAGATTAAGCATAGTGTGAGACAAGATCATGAAAAATTTGAAGAAAATTTATATAAAGATATTGAGCATAATGGGAAACCTTTTTATAGATACATAAGATGTGGAAGGAGTAAAGACATAGAAATTGATAAACTTTGTGCAGATTCTAAAATTTTTTCTCAGACACAACAGATTATAGATATATTTACAAAATCTTATGCAAAACAGTTTGGATGCACAGTAGGGATGATAAGTTGTCCTGATGACATCCAGGTTACCCCAGACACTGGAATCAAATTAGATTATATTGAAAAAGAACCACACAAACTGGATCCAGACAAAACACAGGAAGGAGAGAGAATTAGTAACAATGATCAGAGAACACTTCAGCAAGAACTTATGGTACCATTATATTTATTATTCACTAGGTCATATAAATATGGGGAGATTCCTCAAGATTGGAGATATGTGCTTATTAAACCTGTCTATAAGGGAAAGGAGAGTAGGAGAAACCCTTAGGTCTACTTTCATGTTGTAGAAAAATAATAGAGAAGGTAATACTGGATAAGTTATTGTCAGAACTGGATAGGTTGGGACTTGAAACCATATATCAGCATGCATATGTTGAAAATAGATCTATTACCACCTGTAACATGATGTTCTGTAAGAATATAATAACAATTATGAATGAAAAATTGTGCTGTGATATATAGATTTAACTTCAGTACTTGACAGGGTCATACAGAAAACACTGATCAATAAATTACTACAACTAGGTATTGATGTACTCTTGATAGGATGGATAGCTGCATGGCTTACAAATAGGACATGGCAAGTATCATACAGCAACTGGACAGGTGAAATCCTTGGTTACAGTCAGAGTGTCCCACGGGGCTCTGATCTAGGCCCTTGTTTGTATAGATTGTATCTTTCAGACCTAACTTTTTCATCTGAGGTGTTCTACAGTCTATATGCAGATGACCTGAAATTGGGCAAACTGATTAAACTTGTTACAGATAAGGCATGTCTGTAAAATAACTTGACTAAATTGACCATTTGGGCATAGGAGAATATGCGGATAAATACATCAAAAACTAAGCATATGAGATTTGGGAGACATAAATCGAAAGGTGAACATTTAATACAGCACACAGTGATTGAAACTGTAGACTCATTTAAGGACCTGGGTATATGGGTAGATTCAGCTATGAATTCACAAAAACCTCACCAAGACAGTGCTGGATACCAGGAAACTCAAAGTACCAAATATTCCAAAACTTATATAAAATTTATTTTTGTTAAAAGTACCACGAACAATCCAAAGAGTTAAGTGCTTTCATTCCAGTAGGAAATTCTTCAGAACTCAATTACCACAAACAAGCTGTTAAAATAGGTTAGTAAGAAACACACACCCATCCTATTAACCAATAAAAATCACTAAATGCTCAATTGCTTCAACTTTAAACATGAGCTGATAGACACTGCCTCATTTATCCAGGGTACTGGGTTGCATTCAAGTTAATTTGCCATTTTAATTCACAAAAGTTAAGATATTCATCAACAACCCTACCCTGCATATCCTTGTCTATCTTTGTTATAATTAAAAATCCAAAAACATGATCTGTGTTGCAACTCAAATCACTATACAATCCATTAGTACTTTTTTGTTTTTTGATATCCTGTAAATGCTAATATATATGATTATCCAAAGGGGTGGGATGGAACAATCAATAGTTTACAGGAAAGGTATGTCTTTTAAAAACTATTAGAAAGGACAGTGGTAGAAAAAAGACATGTTCATCTGGGTATGAAAAAGTGTGATGCTTGTGCATTTTGTTCAGTTATTTTATGTGGAAGTGATTTTACTGTGAGAAATGTTTTGTACAAGATAGAGGGCAAATACAATTGTGCAAAATGTGTTGTTTATTTGGCCCAGTGTAAGTCATGTCCTGCTTTCTACGTGAGGATGACTTCTAAGAAGCTAATGAATCGTATATATGAGCAAAGTTTGGGGAGGCTCAGAAACAGGGATTATTTTCAAAGAATGGAACAGGGGGAAGAGAGTTACTTGAGGCAAGGATCGAAACTAAAGAGGCAGGGATGGACCAGGAGATAACACAATCAGTGTTTACATTGACATTTGACTCCAGTGGATTGGATACATCTTTGTGTACATTTGAGAAGGTTTTCAGCAATGAAGGTGACTTTTGTATTTACAACTATTCTTCGAAATCTATGTCTAGTGAACATGCCAATTTGCTTGCTAAAGGGCTGTCATTTGTGCCCACTAGAAGAGCTGATTTAGTGCAAACTGTGATTGATTTAAAATTGTTCTGTCATAAGATTAATCTAGCTGTTTTGTTTCAAGATAATGTAAGGGACACTGACAATAGTATGGTTACAAAATCTAGTTGTTTTAATCCCCCTTTTAATAACTTGGTACAGCAGTTTGAAAAACTTTGTGAACTTGACATTCGACATGTGTTAGACAATGAGTGTTAATGTAAATTTGTTAATATGAACAGAAGTGAAAAACAGTTATTGAACGAAGTGAGTAAAGACTCTGAAATACGTATTATGAAACCAGATAAAGGGGGAGAGCTTGTGGTTATGGAGCGGTCTGATTATTTGGCCACTATGAATCAGCATCTGTTGTCTGATATGTACACTGAAGTTTCATTAAATTAAATAAATGTAGCATATTTAAAAATTGATTGTACATTAGAGGACATGCTGATGCAGGGCCAAATTTCAGAGTGTGAGTTCCGTTTTATGGTTACTCCAAATCCTGTGGTAGCCAGTATTTTTGGTATACCAAAAATTCATTTTAATATTGTCAACCTCCCCCCTTATGTCCAATAGTGGATGGTGCCAGATCTAAGACATGTTTTATTGCAAAATCTTTAGATGTTTCCTTAAAGAATGGGTTGGATCAAATAGACCATATATGCAAGGATTCTTGGCATTTTTTGCACAAAAGGAGTAGAGTAGAATATGATGATAAACTGATTGTTGTTACCATTGATGTTCGTAGCTTGTTTTCGGTGATTCCCCATCAAACAGGCTTAAATTGGTTTGGGGAACAACTGACAAAATATCTACATTTACATAACTGGCGAGTTAATGCCATGACGAGCCCTATGAAACTTGTATCGCAAAACAATTTTCTATTCTTTGAAGGATAATATTATAGGCAATCAACAGGTGTTGCTATGGTGGTGGCTTGCACCCCCTTATTTGCAAATTATGTCATGGCTGAGTGGGAGGATTTATTTGTATTTAACAGTGAATATCAAAATTGTTGGGTGGTCTATACCCGGTTTTTGGATGGCATATTTATTGTGCGGAGAGACAAACCTGATAGAGTGGAGCAATTTTTGCAATACATTAATAACACAGTTGATACTTTATCCTTTTCTAGTACTTGGGATATAGAAAAAAAATCAATTTTGTGAATGTGGAAATTGTAAAGGATAAGGAAATTAATAGGTTTGTTTCTAACATATATCACAAACCTACCTTTTCCAATACCTATCCGCACTTTACCAGCTGGCATCCTACGCATCAGAAGAAATCTGTGGTAAAGGGCCGGCTGGTAGGAGTGGCTAGAATGGTTTCAGAATTTGATAAAGTCCAACATGAATGTGAATTTGTAGTTATTATGTTTAGCAAAAGAGGCTACCCGATGGAATTTTTGGAAAATATCAAAAATGAAGTCATAATAAAGAGACAAAATGGATATTTTCAACCGATCCTCCAAAGTCACAAGATCACTCACATATCTATTGAACATTTTCAGGGGGGGAATAATGGCAACATTAATTATCAGCAGAAAGGGAAAACTTTCATTTCTACCTATAATTTAGATAGTGAGAGTATAGCAACTGTTATTAAAAAATTGGGACCTTTTTAGGGGTGACGCCAACCTTATCCAAAGGGTTGGGATGGAACCATCAATAGTTTACAGGAAAGGTATGTCTTTTAAAAAACTATTAGAAAGGACAGTGGTAGTAAAAAGACATGTTCATCTGGGTATGAAAAAGTGTGAGACTTGTACATTTTGTTCAGTTATTTTATGTGGAAGTGATTTTACTGTGAGAAATGTTTTGTACAAGATAGAGGGCAAATACAATTGTACAAAAAATGTTGTTTATTTGATCCGGTGTAAGTCATGTCCTGCTTTCTACATGAGGATGACTTCTAGGAAGCTAAAGAATTGTATATATATGAGCATTTACAGTATATCAAAAAACAAAAAAGTACTAATGCATTTTATATACATTTGAGTTGCAACACAGATCATGTTTTTGGATTTTTAATTATAACTAAGATAGATAAGGATATGCAGGGTAGGATTGCTGATGAACATCTTAACTTTTGTGAATTAAAATGGCGAATTAAATTGAATGCAACCCAGTACCCTGGATAAATGAGGCAGTGTCTATCAGCTCATCTTTAAAGTTGAAGCAATTGAAGCATTACGTGATTTTTATTGGTTAATAGGATGGGTGTGTATTTCTTACTAACCTATTTTAACAGACAAAAATTTTTGTGGTAATTGAGTTCTGAAGAAGATCCTTCTGGAATGAAAGTGCTTAACTTTTTTGATTGTTCGTGGTACATTTAACAAAAAGACATTTTATATAAGTTTTGAAGCATTTGGTACTTTGAGTTTCCTGGTATCCTGCACTTTCTTGGTGAAGTTTTTGTGAATTCCTGGTGTGTCATTTTTTACTACAGATTCAGCTATGAGTTTTTCTAATCATATCAACCTATTGGTTAATGATAGTTCTAGAACTATAGGTTGTATAAAAAGATTTATAAAGTCTAGCAAATCAAAAATGATGAAGTCATTGTTTGTTAGTTCCATTAGACCCAGACTTGAGTATGGAATAACAATATGGAAACCTTATAAGAACACAAGCATGAGTAAACTGGAAAGAGTTCAGCGGAAATATATCAAGAGCATCCATGGATGTGAGAAATTTAAGTTATTATGAAAGACTAAAATATTTGAACTTGTACAGTGTCTCTAACAGATATCTAAGAGGAGATCTTATTTAGGTATATAGGACATTTAGATACAACTACCTCTGAGAATGTTTGGAGTTATCAAAAAGTACTAGAGAATCATCAGACAATCTATGTAGAAGATTCTATAGGAATGAGAAGTGTTCTAATTGGTTTTCTGACAGAATAGCTGATGCATGGAACAGACTACCAAATTACATTAAAGCAAGTACTGGATTAGATAGTTTTAAGAACAGCCTGGAGACTTATTATGGAAGCAAGTGTTTTGGTATATTGACAAGCTGCTTGAAATATTTGTATGTATGTATGTATATTGTTATCTAGTATATTACATGAAATGAACATATTGTTACCTAGTATACTACATGGAATGCACACATTGTTACCTAGTATACTGTATGGAATGAACATATTGTTACCTAGTATAGTGCATGGAATGAACACATTGTTACCTAGTATACTACATGGAATGAACACACTGTTACCTAGTATACTACATGGAACGAACACATTGTTATCTAGTATACTGCATGGAATGAACACATTGTTACCTAGTATACTACATGGAATGAACACACTGTTACCTAGTATACTACATGGAACGAACATATTTTTATCAAGTATGTTGTTTGTCTTTTCGGCTTTTCCCGGTTAGGGGTTGCCACAGCGGAACTCTGGTCCGCTAATGATTGGCAGTAGATTTTTTATGGTGCCAAGTTACCAGCCTGATGCCCAACCTTCAGCGATACACCCATTCACGCATGTCTTTCGGAGGCCACCCGACCGCGGGGTGGACATGCAGACTCAACACAGAAGGCACTCCAGCCATGAATCGAACATACTGCATGGAATTAATGCATTCTGAGTGCACAGCACTGAGCAATATAATGACATTTGTAAACAAGCAACATAGCTGTAATAGGGAGCACAATAAGGTTAGCTGATAGGCGGTCAGGTCTGTCCTTTAATCTGTAGTGTTCATTCAGCTATCCAGTAGTTCCTACAAGAGTAGCCGAAGGAATTAGGTCCAGTTCTTATTTTGGGCTGAAATGTCATGTAATAGAGCCTCAATGGTGCAGCGGTAGCGTTGTCGCCGCACAGCAAGAGGTTCTCCCGTTCGATTCTCGGTTGGAGCACCTTCTGTGTGGAGTCTGCATGTCCTCCCCGTGGGCGAGTGCCATTCAAAAGACATGTGTGAATGGGCATACCTTCGTTGAAGGTTGGGCATTGGGCTGGCACCGTAAAAATCTACTGCCAATCATTAGCAGACCGGAGGTCCGCTATGGCGACCCCTAACCGGGAAAAGCCGAAAGAAAGAAAAAAAAGAGACAATGTGTTTTTTTCAAAAAGTACTGCTTATATCAGGAGTTACTGCTTGAAATACAAATTAGTAGCACAATGGGAAAATGGTGTTTGGGGGGGAAGAGGGTCAGACCTTGGGGTCTATGTGAGTGCAGTATTAATGTGCATCTTTGAAGCATTTGCAATGGTGCTTTGAGAAAATGTACATGCAATTCTTTCTTGTATCTTGTTGGGAACATATTAGACAAGATGTCTTCAGGGAGACTGTTTCAGCAGGTGCAAATGTGATTAGGAATTTAAATTTTAGATACAGGGGTCCTGGATTATGGTAGGATGGAGGGAAGGGGTTATTTAATTTGGATGTATTTGTTTTTGTTTTGCGTTCTTTCCCCCTCTCTACTACTCTGCACTCATTTCTGATTAACCTCATTCTAGTCAGTTTGTCTGTGTTATACTAGATGTTCTAGTTGTCATAGGGGTAAAGGGGTAATGGTGCTCATTCTGAAGGGGGCAGCCAAATCTGTCCTGAAGGACAGCACTGAAGGACTGTGGTATTATGGTAACTGAAGTAATGCAAGTGACACGAAAGATTCATTAGCTCATGGATCCACTGCAAAAACCTGAAGTTGGGCTGTTGGCAAGCATACTGCCCAAGGGAAACTCCTGTGTGTGTGTGTGTGTGTGTGTGTGTGTGTGTGTGTGTGTGTGTGTGTGTGTGTGTGTGTGTGAAAACTCCACAGTTGTACAACATTGGACAGCATTAAAAAAACATTAAAACACCTGTTAAGAGTACAACAAGGCTTACAGAACTGTAACTTGATAGCAGAGCTAAAACAGAATTATGTTATTTGGAGAGATGTCACTTATGAGAATCTTCTTCAGGTGCTGTGTTTACAGGGGTTGTATGGTCTAACAGAAATAGAATTTCTTCACCCAAAACTGTCTTTTCACCATTCAGACTATCAAGAAGAAAACTATACCAAAATCTTCCACCTACAATACCATATCACAATCATTGTGTGTATAACTTCTTACACAAAGTGAAAAAAAAAAGTATAAGGGATATTTTCAGTTAATTTTTCATTTTCCGTATCCCACACAAACCCTGATGCTATTCTTAAATGTGTACAGCAAACATGTGCCCCTTTTTCTCCTTGTTGAATTAACTGTGCGTATCAAAACAAAAAATTCCAGTACCATTTTACAATCTTTTGCACACATTTATTAGCGTGGATAAACAGAATTTCTTCCCTTGTACATAACATAGGAAAGAAAAACAAATATAAAATTACCAGTATACCCTTTGCTTAATATTGTACATTTCATTACATGTTCCGAGATATGCAAACTAATTACTGTCTCTGAGCCTTCATCTTTGAACCCTAGATGTTGCTATGCTAAAGCATTTATTGTTACTTTTACTTTTGTTTTGCAGACTAGTAGCACACACCATAGGTGTATTACTAATTAGTGATTATGCTTTTTAATTTCAGGTACTCCTTCAACAGCACACGTAACATTTTACTCAAATGCATTCATATTCTCCCCTCTTCATAAACTTAGCTTTTGGTGGATCGCAGTGGCACTAGTATCCTGTTCATTTGTTGATGTAGATCAAATCTGATCATCCATCCCATTCTGGTCAAACGTCTGATCATCTGTAACTCTTGAGATGTGAAACTCGCCAGCCATGCCTCTGGGGAAATGCTCATGTTCACCCTCTTTCTTCATTTAAAGGTTTGACCTGCTGTCCATCTTGTGGTATGACTTCAGTTATCATCTGTCCTGCTAAGGATTGTCTGACAGGCAATCATCACTTCTGTGACATCACCTTGCTCTTCAGGTAGCCAATCTAAACTCAGCTGTCTAGCAACTGGCCCTTGACCATCTGATTATTGAGCATTTCCTAATTGGTCAACATGTCTTCTCCACATACTATATCCCATGTCAACAATATATGTCGTAGGAGACTTTATTGATCTTCTCTTAATAGCATGTTCACTTACCTCTTGCTGCATTTCTGACATAGTATTTGGCTACTATTTCAATATTGCTATGTTTACTACCGAGTAAAATTTTCCTATGCAGTCACTTTTGAAATTTTTACAACATATAGATTACTTATATCTTTTATTACTTCTGTCAGCCTTTCTTCAAACTGGCACTTATGTTAGCTTGTACAGCTGTGCCAAACACTGCAGAATGCTCCTTGTCTCATTTCCCCTTATAGAGACTGAAATGTTCTGCAATTATCAAAGTTTTTTTTTATTTAGATGTCTCTGTAAAGTCTCAACAATGTCTCTGAATAGTTCCTCAGGTGGTAGGCTGATGCTGTCAAACTGTGCAGGAGTCTGTACAATTTGCCAGCCATTACATTTAGCAGAACATGAACAAAGTCATTCAGAATGTCATCAGTTTTACATTTACTCTTTATTTTACCATATTAATTTATTTGTTTGTGTTTCTTTTATTTATTGTTGTTGACTAGGTTGTCCCTACTGAACAAATCCCATTTATAGAGGGGACCCAGGGATAAAAGCTCCAAGCAATAGAAGAGTGAAGACAGGAAAAAATCAGATGATTTTCATAACTGTTAAAAGAATACTCAGTGCCATGTAAAATACAGATATGAAATGGCTATACAGGCAAAAAGAAAAACATAATAGTAGGGAGTAACATCAGGTGTGTAATATACAAAACCGATGCCAACAGAATGACATAACCTTTATTAAATCATAGTCAAAGTGAAAGTCTGCAGAGAAGGAACAAAATCCCTTAAAATGGATGACAAATTTAAAGCCTGTAGTAGGAAAATAGTTGATTGTCAGTTACTTGTTTCACATGATGCTACAATGGAGGCTGAAAGTCTTGGTGAATGGATTGATATAAAGAAAAATGTTTATGTAATGTAGATGCAGTACATATCTCTCAACCTCTTAGAGCAAGAAATCTGGACAAAGCCATAAATAATGGTGGGACAAAGGCCCAGAAGTAAGAACAATTTTTAAATATTGCTCTTACAAACTTAGAAGGTTGATAGAATAACAGGTTTTGTGTTAGCATTAATTTTCTGAAGGGTATGAAGTCTGAAACTCAAATGTCTGTAATTATTTTAAGACTTTAATCTTTAATAACTTACCAATGATTTGCCAGAAAACCACAATTTTACGAAATACGGATTGAAAATATGAGGCAAAAATCTTGACATTCTACGAAAATCTGTACTGCTGAGAGGTATGATGCAGTACTGAAATAGTCAATGAAGGCTATGACTGAGGATTAAAGTACTGAGACCATAAAAAAGCATGGAGAAAATGTCCATGAGCAAATATACATTCAGCCTTGTTTGCTATGATCTAAAAACTGCAGACACACAAAGAAAAAAAAAAACAGAAAATGCTAAGTTGTCCTTGTCAACCAGAGATTATTTAGAAATGGCTGAAACATAGAATTTATGCAAATATATCAAATACAGACATAACATACTGAAGTTATATAAATTTTATCAGAGGTTTTACAGAAGTAGTTGGTTAGCTAACACATGAAAATGGCATATCTTCTAAGAAACAACCTCTTTCAAAAGAAACTAAAATTAAGAACTATTAACATTAAAGGAAGAACAAATTGTGAGCACAGCAGTTATTCCTTTGTCCAAAGAAAACACTGTTTTTTCTAAACTTAATTAACCCTTCCAGTGCCCTTATGCGTGGGGGTAAACTGTTCCAATGTTTGGGAAATAAAAGACTTGTTGCTTTGTCACCAGTTTTTGTATGGGATGCAGGAATATGGATGAATTTTTATTTGGATGAACTCAATTCCCTGTTGTGCAAAAACAGGAAATTTGATAGATGTGGATAGTTATTAACATGCATTTTAACAATAAATACATCTTGTGCATATAGCATTTTTTTGCTTTAATACCATCCATTAAATTCTTCAGAGCAATGCATTAAGGTATGGAGGAGGAAAGGTTACCTGGCAAACTGCCCTGTTTATTTGTGTACATTACTAAGTTTATCAAGCAGAAAAATGGACACATTACCTATAATAATGTTACAATACAGTAATTTAATTCCAATGTACTTAATGTACTAATGCAATTCTACTCTCTAAATGTAAGCTGCTCCGTCTTCTTTGGCAGCAATAAAATTATTAATATCTCTAACATGCGCAGATATTTTAAAACTGTATCCATATTCACCTGCATGCATTTCCTATGGTTTAGGTCTTTCTACTGCCTTACTAAAATCCATGCACAAGCACTTTTTCATACAGTGACATAACAGTCAATGGCCAGGATTCAGAAACCAGGATCACCAAGAGCAAACCGAAGTCAGGCATGCTTGATGAATGCAACCTGGGTTTCCAATTCTGAGGCAAGTGTAGTGTACAGTTGTAAGATAGCTTTGGACTGCAGTACTACACCAGGCTCATTGGTGAAGCTGGATGAAATGCATCAGTCAGGAGGCATGGCTGATACTCATTAGCCATGTGCATTTCCCCAGTACGTGTCACTGTGATTGTGGTAATTTAAAGAATAGCTCTACCATTCTATTGCAGGAGCATATTGAAAAAAGTCTACTTCATCTTTTAACAGTGGAAATCCATTTAATTCCTATTTCAGGAGCAAAGCTGTTAGTGACACAGAAGTTAAGTACTGCAAAGACATCTGTGTGTGCGTGTGTGCATGTGCGCGTGTGCGTGTGTGTGTGTGTGTGTGTGTGTGTGTGTGTGTGTGTGTGTGTGTGTGTGTGTGTGTGTGTGTGTGTGTTTGTATGAATGTGGGGGCATGCCTGGTACTTCAGGGCCAGACTTAAGCTGATTGGATATATTTGGCCCAATAGGGCTGCAAAACCCAGTAAAGAAAGTGATGTGCATTTTTTAATTTCTTGGATCTATGCTTGCTTCTTCCCACAATCTGCATGATAAAGCTCTGTAACGTTTTGTCTGGGTCAGATTAGGCAGAGCTGAGCAGAAAACCTGAAACATTAAATGATAGAGGGTAATGGCCATAACAGCATCAGGAGTATGCAGGCAACATGCGGTATCGTTAGGATTTTGTGGAGGGTCTGTAAAAGTTGGCTGTAGGCAGGGTGTAGCTCATGCAAAGTGTAATATGTATGTAATTTTTGAAAATCCTAGTAGGCAACCAGATACACATGCCTCCCAAGTGTACTTGATTATGAGAAACATTCCACATTTTGGGTCATAAAAAGTCCTTCCCACAATTTCATAACATATTTCACAGTTGACAATAATTAATATATTTCAGCAGCACACAGCACACACATTGTTTTCCCACCTGGTATGCATTTAGCCCTTTTTGAAAGTTGGCAGCAGGGCACTCTAGGTGAAACTCTTGTCCCAATCAGCCATGTATGTCTGCATTGAAAATAAACATGGCCTCACTAAGAGGATTAAGGGCCTTAAACAATTACCCTATGAAGCACGACTAAAAAAGCTCCAGCTCTTCTCAGTCGCTTACTGTCTGCTCAGAGGTGACCTATGACTGACCTATAGGGCCATGTCAAACCCTGAACTAATGGACATGCTTCACCTCAAAAAAACAAGATCCCTCAGAATCACTCGCTCTAGCGACTTGAACCTATGTACAACAATAAACAGGACATGCTGGTGGGATAGATTCCTGTCCCAGCGACTCCCCTCACTTTGGAATAGAATCCCAATCCATATTTGACAGAGCTCCTCTATGACCCTCTTCAAGAGAAATCTTGATGAGTGGATGGGTAATCGTAAGTTCTACCCTGGGATCACTTCAGGAGCCCTGTTGACAGAGGCCCAGGTTACTAATCTAATGGGGAGGCGAAAGCCATCACTCTTTGGCTAGGCTTATAAATGCCCATGGGCAGATAGCCTAGTGCTTACCTATGAACCTATGAACCTATGAACAAGGAAAATCTTTGTTGCAAACTATTTGCTTTATGCTTTATCATACAAGACAAATGTAAGCAAAGTCTTCCATGCAAACATACCTCTTGACTTGTTTGTTTGAGCATTTTCATCAAAGCCAAAAAATAATGGAGGGACAAAGGCTCAAAATTAGAGGCAATTTTTAAATATTGATCTTATTCACTTAGGTATTTAATAGAATAACAGGTTTTGTGTCTGCATGCATTTCCTGAACAATTAGAAGTATAAAACTTTAATGTTTGACATTATTGGATGTCTGTAATTCTCGGAGATTTACCAAAAAATAAAAAATAGGAGGATAAAGCAAAAATATGAAACAAAATCTAGGACATTCTGAAAATTTCAGGAAGATTCTGGAAAATTCTGGAGAGTTGAGAGGTATGCCACTTCAGTGAATGAAAAGGATTGCCACAAATTCAGTGTTAATATTTAATTTTATAATGGTTATCCATGGTAAATGCAACTGAATCATATTAATTCCTCAAAATAACTTTTTTAAGTATAAACATTTTAACCCTTCTGTGAGCTTCCAAAGGTGATGCTTTCAGTCATCAGTTAGTAAGTGTTCTATCTACATTTTACTGTGTTTGTTACGCATTTTGGAGGTGGAAGGTTGAGAGCTATGATATCGGCAGTGGGCTTTGCAGGATTATGATTTCTGAAAAACAAACTGATATAGATGGCTCCTGTTTATTTTTAACAGAACTAAAGTAAATTACTGTGGCATGTTTTAAATTTATTTTATTACAATGAAATATTAGAGCTCTACACAAAGTTCCTATGATTGGTAGGTATGAGACCTGTCTATGGGTGAAAGTGACTGACACTGAACTTGCAGGACTAATGTGCATTTGTGTGAAGCAAGCTGGAGTACTTTACTATGGCTGGCTACAGTATATCTGTATAAAACAGAGATGGAGTAAAGTGGTAATTATTTATTGTTATTACCATCAGTTATAGGAAGTGTACATAGTGAACACAGTGACTACAGCTGCTGGGTTTGGGGAATGTCTGCAGTTGAAAATGACTGATCCTGACTGGTCTTGCAGGAATGGCTTGTGAGAAGTAAGTTGGAATGCTTTTGATATGGCATTTTTTGTAATCACAACCAAACATCTGAAGTGCATGTACACAGGCAATAAAGTGACTATAACTGATGGGTGCAAAGATCATTTGTCAATGACTTATCCTTGTAATTTTGTCCCAGTTATATACCTACTGGAAGTATTAGGATTGTAGGTAATCCAAAAGTCCAGTAGTCTACTTCTACTTTAATGTGTTTTACGACAAAATATTAGCTAATGTATTGATATATTATTTTGTTTTAATACACAGCAATAGCAAATGTTCCTGATAAGTTGTGCGAAATAACAATAAGCCTGGAAAGCTAGCAGCTGGAGATGGGGTTGAGTTAATGGGTGTAGGGAGTAATTAGCTGGGGTCCCCCACCAAAATGGTCCCAATTGGCCACTGCAATTACTAAGGATGGCCCTGTGCAGCTGTCTGCATGCATGTGTGTGCATGTATGTGTGTGCATCTGTGTGACTGTGCATGAGTGTTAGTTTGTGTGTGTGTGTGTGTGTGTGTGTGTGTGTGTGTGTGTGTGTGTGTGTGTGTGTGTGTGTGTGGATTAGTAGTTGGGATCACTAGCAAGGACACCTCTAATTGCACTAATGAGATATTTTTTCTTGCAGTTTTATGGGGTCTCTGAATCACCTGTTCAGAGGCAATCTGTGCCTGACGTATAAAGCCATGTCCAACCTGGAATTAATGGACATGCTGCACCTCAGAAAATCCAAATCCCATTGACCTACGCGCTCGAGAGACTTGAACCTCAGCACTGAAATAAATAGGACATGCTGGAGGGACAGATTCATAACCCAGAGGCTCCCTTTACTCTGGAATAAAATCCCAGTCCAGGCTAGGCAGAGTCCCTCATTGACTCTATTCAAGAGGAATCTTGATGAGTGGATGGGAGATCGTAGGTTTACCCCGGGTATCACTTCTGTGTCACTGTTAGACAAAGGCACAGTATACTAACCTCGAAAAAGGGCATAGCAAAATAAATTTAAAATGGGTGGCGAAAGCCAAATACATTCTGGCTAGGCTTATAAATGCCCTAGGGCAGATAGCCTAGTATGAACCTATGAACCTATGAACCTATATTATATTGCTGTTGTGCTATTGGACACTGCAGTGTTGCCGAAATAGCTGTGATGGCAACATACTTATGAATCCTGCTCATTGTCTTTCCAAAGTTGCATATAAGATATTTTTGTGCTTCCAGACTTACAGCTTTCTCATTTTATTCCTTCATACATCCACACATCAATTATACATGCTTCCATATAGTTTCATCTCCCCTAAAATAGCAAAATTATTATAGTCTGTTTTTACACAGGTTCACTTTATTTATTTGCTTCAGAATTTGATCATTAGAATGAATATTTTTAATGTAAAATGTCACTGTGTAATGCATTCATTTTGATCACTTATTATATGAAAATCATTTAATAGTGTCCTTTTCTAAACAACTTTTACACATACCAATTAAAGTATATTAAATATAAACAAAGAAAAAACTCACTGCCAGGTGAAGCACTCTCCTCAGAAACAATAAATCAGCAGCAAAAAGGTAGTGAGTGCACCATGGGCTGAAGTCAAAAGCAAATTTGTCAAATAAATCCAATAAGTCTTCTTTATCTATAAAATCCTCGTTTATTACAAAAAGTAGAACTGCAGAAAGTAGTTATCTTCCGAAGCATGCATACAGTGCTATCCGAAAACATATTATCTCTAAAGTTCACTTATTTGTACTATCAAATCACAAAGTAATGCTGATTTTATAATATGTAATTTTGAAATTTTTATATCGAGTCACTTATAACCCTTTTCTGCTGATATTTAAGTCTCACAACTACCTTGTCTGCCACAGTACTGATGCACCGCAATTCATTTCTTTCTTTTTTTGTTTTCAGCATTTTTGTTGAATTCTTCTGTTGTCTGGAACTTTAAATTGCTGTGCTTGAACACACAACCTAGCATCATTACCAATCTGATGTGCAGGTGTAGAGTATAATATTACACTCAATATTATACCTTAATAATCACTTGGTCACAGACTTGAGACAAATTCATCCTTTATTTAATATTTGCAGAATTACAGTGACATGCCCACAGAGATGCTTGTATGCACCTGTTCTGTGGTGTGCATACAACACAATGGATGGTCATGCCTCCCCTCAATGGCAGCCCTTAGGTCTTTGATTTCCTTTCACCTGTCTTTATTAGCTGAGGCCGGAGCTAGCGCTCCCCCCATCTACTCTCCATGTAAGAAGGTACATCAGTCTTCCTTAACCTGAAAGTGCAGTTACCATCTACAACACTCCAACTTTCATCTGTAGAAATGTTTTAATTTCCCATCCAATTGTTTGCTGTAACACATCCCACCCAAATATAGGCAAGAACTCTAATCATACTCTGACTTAGAAATGAGGCTCCATTCCCATCACTATGGCATTAGAAACCCAAACACTTGGAGAAATTAAATTGTAACACCATCGGGTATGCTGGTTAAAGTTAGCATGTTTGTGGGGAAGGTGACTATAAGAATCTAGATTTTGGTACCAAAATTCATTGTACTAGTCTGAAAACAAGTACAGCCGCGGTGGTGCAGTGGTTAGCATTGTTGCCTCACAGCAAGAGGTTCTCCCATTCGATTCTCGGCTGCAGCGCCTTCTGTGTAGAGTCTGCATGTCCTCCCCACGGTCGAGTAATGTTTAAAGACATGCAGGTAGGTGCGTGTGTGAATGAGTGTGCCTTCTTTGAAGGTTGGACATCGGGCTGGCAACTCAGCACAGTAAAAATCCACTGCCAATCATTAGCGGACCGGAGTTCCACTGTGGCGACCCCTAACCGTGAAAAGCTGAAAGACATTACTAGTCTAAAAACAAGTCTCAGTGAACATAGAAACGCACGTGTTATAGTTAGGCCATCTGCAGCCATTTTGTGTCCTTAATACATCATTTCTTTGCTCTTCCCAGACATCCTTCAATCCTTTTAATTATACACTCTACCACTTCTTTATGCTGTACATTACAGGGCCCTGCCACATGCTCCATGAAACAGTAGTCTCTCACATTCATTTGGAATTGTAATTCCAGTTGCCATTTATTGCCCCTTCTCATTCTTCGTTTTCTACCCGTACCACTTAGCCCAGTAATGTTACACTCCATGCAGATCACACATCTCATTTCTGTCATTATGCATATATGTCTATCTGTCTGAAAGTCTTTTCTTACCAATCTTCATTCCTCCTGTATGACCAGTTTGGCCAATGAGATGAGACACAATGGTTTGTACTTGAGCAATAGTAATCCGGTGTGTGTGTGTGTGTGTGTGTGTGTGTGTGTGTGTGTGTGTGTGTGTGTGTGTGTGTGTGACACATTGGTTTTACTCTTGACAATGCAATTTATTCCAGTAGATGGAGTAAATCTAGAAGAATCATGAGTAATCCCCAGCATAACCCCCAACTCTGTCATGGGTTGCTGCTATTATAATGTATAAGTTGTATTTATTTTTACAGCTTCTCTTTCGTTTCTGTTGTGTGGGTTAGCACTTCTGTGATCACAGTCTTGATGTTTGACATTTGACAGGTCAGGAATGGTCATGGAATTGCCAGGAAACAGCAGCAACAAAATTGCAAATAAATAATCAAATGACAGGCAAAATATAGGAGGCATTTAAATAATCTGCATGCTTGGCAATCTCAGGGATATAATGTACTTACTTCAGAGTTCAGGGAATACTTAAAAGGTGCTGAGACATAGTGCTATGGAAATGTATTCAGTTTTTTTTAGTAAATAATGATTACTGTGTAATAGCACTAAAGGGAAGTACAGTTGTATGGGTACATGACAATTGCTCGACTGATGCAAATGTCAAAAGCAGAAAGGTCAAAACCTAAATGTCAGTGTCAGAAATGGTGACTTACAGGATGAAAGGGGAAAAGGGGAAACCTGCAGTGCGTGATTGCTGTATATCAGGGATAAGAGAATTGACGGTTTCCTTGCTGTAGTATAATCTTAGAGTTAGTATGTATAATTAGTGTGTGTGTGTGGGGGGGGTGGGGGCAGTGCAGCCTGCTCTAAAAAATGTTTTGCTTTTTGGGTTTTTGATTAAATGTTCTAGATGTCGGTGTCATGACATTCAACATTCAGGATGTTCTGTCGATTGACATGAATCCCAGATGCAAATCTAAAGTTTCTTTAGAAATATTTTATGCTATTTTTAAACGTCTTAAGTCACAGTTAAAACGGCAGAGGTACACATACTTTAATAAAAAAGAAAACAACCCATTGTGATACTTCTTGTTTTCATATAATATACATGTATGTTTTTTTAACAATTTTCATTCACTCCAGCATTACATAAACTGTTCAATTCCTGCCACTCCTTTTGAGCTATTTTTGAACACAATTTTTGTATGTAAGATAGTGTATGTATTCTTTGGGCACAAGAAGAAGCTGTTTATATTCTGAGAAATGAAATGTATTTTTGTTTATTAAACTGTATATGTAAAATAAAGGAAAACACGTGGGGTATTAACACATAATGCACTGTGTAATCCTGCTTCAATCAAACTTACTCCATGTGTTATAAGGGAGCAATTCAAGAACATGGCACTGATACAATAGCATGAAGGCTCTGGCAAGTAGTGCTACACAATCTTACTGGCTATCACTGGAAGGAAATGCAGCATTCTGGAGGAATGACTAATGCAGCTTAGTCAATGGCTCTGTCATACACCATGACGAGAATAGCTTGAAAGAGCAATTCAAAGGGAAGCCATACCTCATTGTTTTATGCAGCACAGTGAAGATAGAATTTGGTAGATACATGGTGTATGTCCAATGTTGTCTATGGCAGCAGTGGGTCTATGAGGCTGTGTGTGTGTGTGTGTGTGTGTGTGTGTGTGTGTGTGTGTGTGTGTGTGTGTGTGTGTGTGTGTGTGTGTGTGTGTGTGTGTGTGAGACCATGGCCATTGAGTTTATTGAGATCTTGTGATTTTCTTTCTAGACATGAGGTGACTCAGAAGTTCCTGAATATAATAAGATCACTTTAGTGATTTAAAGTATATGTTTCATAACATGTGTGCTGGATTCATATTCTTCCAGGTTGGTTTTGGTCTGACTAAATGTCCTGGATTCAGTTGTTTATGAAATTCTGGTGTCCTCTCAAATGTTGAATGTGTTTCTAAACATTTTAAAGGAGACTCTGGTTATTACTATCCTTTGGAAATCTTCTTTGGATACCAGCTGTCTTAATGAGTACTGGGATATCTAACTTAAGCTAGTAGCAAAAGTTCTTAAGAAGTTAGTTTACATTTAGCTTCAATCCTGCCTGAAAGTTAACAGCTTCCTGGATCTATATTTGTCCAGTGTACTCCCCTGCTATAGCAATAAGATCATTTTCATTAGGTTGGTAAATGATCCTCATAAGGTAATCTCTGTCTTTTTATTCTGTACTTGATGTGCTTGTGATACCTGACCCCATTGATCATGACACCATTAATGAGTATTGTTAATCATACTGTATTCTCATTGCTACTGTCCTGGACTGTTTTGGCTCCCACCAGTCTGGCTGTTTCCAGAGAGTGATACTGGGGCTTAATACATCTCATCCGTTTCCTTTAGTAATTACAGAGCTGTAGGGCTCCATTTTGGCCAACTATCTTCATAGTATTTATACTGACCTTAAGTGATCTTGTGAAAAATGAGACAGTTAATACTCAGCAAGACAGCTCCTTCCCAGAGAAGTGAATGGCTAATGAGAATTCACTATTGGTTGATTTGGAGGTTATCCATCAAGGATTATTTAGTAATCAGTTGAACTAGGCCATACTGGTGCATGCTGATTTCTTTTTGATCCTGTTTTGCCTCTGTAAATTATCATGAAAACAAACAGGAGTTTGTATCCAAGTTGTGAAACATGGCTGTGACCTTTAATGACCACTTGAAATTTAAGGACCAGGTGTCAGTCATTATTAAACATTTGTGTCATCATTTGAGAAACATTGCATGGATCAAGCATCTAGTAACATGAGAGAGTTTCTCTGCATTTGGTACTTTTTCTGGTCTCATTCAGGCACAGCCATTGTAATATTAAGTACTTGAGGCTTCCCAATGCTGATATCAATAATTTGGGCTGGTGCAGAAATCCACTGCATGCATACTTGTTTTTACATTCTGTATCTATTGTCTGTGGGATTATCTACTTTGTGTGATTACTCTGTGAATTTGTTCTGGTTTACTGTTTTGTGAATTTCTTCACCTGGTCTGTTGTGATCAGTGTACTACCCCAGTAAACAAACTAAAGAAAGAAAGAAAGAAATGCTATCTAGTAGTCATTATTGCACTTAGTCTATTCCCATGCTTTTGGGTGAACATAATGGGGCTTAATTACACATGTCTTAGAGGCAGAAGAGAAACTGCTCTGGAATAATATCTTGTTTTCACTGGGAAAGATGCCTGGATTCCATGACAAGATAATTGGCTTTAACAATTGAAGTTGGTCTTATTATAAGGAAATCCAGTATGTGATGGCCTCATATGAGATGGCAGATAAGACTTCTTATTATGCCGGGGATGGTTTACACCTCTCATGCCAAGCTTCTGCATACTGACTATAGCCTTTGCCAGCTCCTTACTCCTTTTTTTAGGCAAAGTCTCCCTACTGGGCATTATTACATAGCAAGCACAGCCTCAAATGTGGACAACACAATGGTGGCACTACTCAGTGCTAGAAATCTGAAGGGAAAGATGCCAGAACTTGAGGCCCTCTTGCAACATAAACAACTTCATTGTGTAGTTACTGGTACATAGTTTCAGTGCAATGATAGTACTCCTTTTATGCTATGGTTTAGCACCCTTGGGTAACTGCAGGGGAGTATCTGTATTTGACAGAAACAAAATCACCTCATGTTAAGCTACCCATGACCCTAACTTGGAGCTCCTGGAGACTCAAATATCTCTTAACAAATCCAGCTATTATTTCATTGCTAACTACAGATCTCCATAAATGCCCCCCCCCAAAAAAAATCATAGAAATTACCTTAATAACATTAAGGGGGTTTATATCAAGCCAAATACTTTTTTGCTAGAGGACATCAGTTAGTCACGCATTGAGTGTCACACTTACATCTCTAAAAATGGATATACTTAGTGTTTTCTAGACTTTGTTAATAGCAATGCACTAGATCAAATTGTAAAACTACCCACTGGAAGCTCTAATGTCCTTGAACTGGTCATTACCAACCTGGCCGTGTCTGTACTCCACCTCACATCTGTTTACCCTTGGTTAAATCGACTAGAAATCAGTCATCTTCTCTGTCAGTCCTCTTGGTACAGTACAGACCCTCTTTTGAGAGTTCTCCAGGACACATCTGCTTCAGCTTGTAGAAGGTCTACACAAAAACCCCAACAATCACCTGCAAATAGACACAACTGAGAGGGCTGACACATTCACTTCCAATTTTTACGACCACCTAAACAGCTGCATAGAAAAGTCTGTGCTCATATGCTCTAAATATAATGGTAAATTCAGTAAGAAGCCTTTCTGGCTGAACTACTATATTAATAAACTGTATAATAAAAGAAGGAGAATAACAAAATGTCGCAAGACATCCACATCCCATTATCTTAAGACCACACTAAAACATCTAGCAGGGAACTTAAGAGCACTATTAGAAAAAGTAAAGCAGGTGCCAGAGAAAATCTTTCTTCAGTTATGTCAGGAAATTAAGGAATAATATTCAAGAATGCATTGAGCTCGTTCACAATAATAATGATGTAGATTCCATCTCCAAGGATATAGCCGGAGCCATAGCTGACTCATCTATTGCTTGGTGTCGCACCCCAGTTTGGCATCTCTCAACTCCAAGATGAGTTGAGGAGCAAGAGGAACAAAAAAGAAAAAAAAAGTCTGTTCTCTGATCTTGCACCATCGTAAAAAATGATCATGTATCCCTCATGCCTAAGTGAAGAGCAAAAAAAAATCAGCTTGATACAACTTAGAACTTACACCAACAGCTGAAATAATATCAGAATTCATGGAAATAAATGCTGGTACTCAACTGCCATCTGGTTGTCATCTGCTGATTGTGTCTCCTAACACCCTGAGCCCTCTTCGTGCCATCCTAGCTACCCTTCTGGATATAGCCAATATATTAGCAACCATATTTAGTGCTAACTTAACCTACCCTACTCATATTGCTATCCCAATCCCTAAACATTTAGTTTCCCCCTGAAACCACCTTGGAAAAAGTGTCAGAATCCCTGTCAAAAGCTAAAATAACATTGATGAAGGAACAGATAACATACCAGGCTACATTCTGATCAGTGACAGACATCTGGAACTGCTCAGTATCAACCTGTCCGCAAGGTTTGTGACTGATGCCAGGAGAACATGCACTGTAATTAGAATATAGTCACAGCTACAGTAGGTGTCTCAGGAGGGCCTATGAGAGTAGCAGTACCTACAGAAGGGAAATTAGTTTTAAACACCTTTATTGAATTATCACTTGTGACATAGGCAAATTTACATTAATATGAAAGTAATCAAACTGTATTAACAAGTTCACATTTACAAACATTATACTTCACATATATTGTTATATATTATATAACCTAAGCAACATTACATAAATTATTCAATTCCTGTTCATCTTTATTAAACCAACACTTATGACATAGGCAATCATACATTTATATAAACGAAAACAAACCACACCGACACAATCCTAGTTGCAAGCATTTTACATCACAAGCCATACTGAAACACTTCCATTTGCAAACATTATACACCACTTATAATCTACCCAATCATTTTCAGTCAAACATTATATAGCTAATTTAAGTCCTACCTTCTTTTATTACCTCACTCCTCCCTTGTATGTATTGTTCCCTCAAATCCCATTTTTCATATGTAATTTGCTCCTACCCTTTTCTAAAGAACTCACGTCCAGTTGTTTTATCTCTGTTACTATATTCACTACTTCTAGTGTAGTTGGTTTAGATTTAGATTTCCATTTTTTAGTAATTGCTTTCTTTGGCAGCCACCATAATTAGAAACAGTAAGGCCTTACTATGTCTAATCTGTTCCGATTCTGTTTCATAACTCAGAAAAATCATCTCCCTCATCACACCAATCTGCCCACCCAGCATCCACGACAGTCTACCAAGTCACCGCACTCCCGGAAAATATGTTCCCAATTATCTCTTTCTTCCTTGTCACACCAACGTGGTGGTTCCTTGCAGTTTTTCTACATTCCTTGTCACACCTCCAACATTTGCTGTCTACCTGAGGAAACATTTTCTGGAGTCTATAAAAGTATCTATGCAAACATTTCCTAGCAAAAATCCTAAATCTTCTAGATTTTGTTGTATATTTGGAAGACATACATATATCCTCCCATTGTTTCTTTGTGAATTGCTTATCCAATCTCTCTTCCAAATCCTTTCTAACCTCCTCTGATTGATTTTTATAGTTATCATGCAATAATTTTATATGCTCTAGCAATTATTCCTTTTTTAATGGCAGGTTCTGTTCTAGATTCTACTAAAAACTCTACCAATACTGGTCTTTCATTTAGGACCCCCTATTTCTTTCTCTTTGCCTATACTCGAATATCAATCCCTGATAGAGAAGGCAATCTCTAACCTGCAGTCCAAATAAATTCTTGGAGTCTTACCATTCTATCATCTTTCTCTCTCTAGTTATTTGTTCCCAATACTTTGGCTCCTTTGCCAGTTTTCTCCAATAAATACCAGCCCACGCTTGCCTATTGTCTGTACCCCTAATTGCAGTCATCCCTATCAGCAGACTCTCCTTTCTCCATTCCCATGTTGGCTTAGTTCTTAGAATACTTTCTGCTACTTTATGAATATAATATTCTGCATGATTATTGTTATTCTCCTTAAAGGCCTGCATCCAAAATCACAGTCTCTCCTTGTTTCTTGAGCTTCCTCCCATTTAATTATCATCCGTTTCCACTATGAATTATAGTTTTCTACTTGTGCTATGTATAGGAGCCTTAACTGTGTAGCTCTGAAATACTTGAAATTGTGAAAATGTTTTACCATAAAGGTATGGAAGAATTAATGTACCTTCTTTTGGAAAACAGTGTGTGTGTGCATATTTGTGTGTGTGTTCATGCATCTATGTGTCTATACATGCCATGCATGTACTTGTGCACGCACACACACACACACACACACACACACACACACACACACACACACACACACACACACACACACACACACAATAATCTCCGACAAGTTTCAGTTTTTATTTGGAAGATAGCACTGGAAGGCATTAATGATCAAGGGGTATAAGATGCAAGGGAAGCCACTGATTGCAATTATTCTGTGCAGCTGGTTATTATAAAACTTATTTGGGTGTGGCTTATGTTGGCTGTTACCTGTGGTAGCAATGTGCATATATCATACTCTCTTAATGCCCATCAACACTTGAATATTATTTGGCTGCTGCAATGTGTATCTCAAGACTGTGGCTGCTGTCTGCCATATATGAATTGGTACTAATAATACAGTTTTAAAGCCTGGACCATCACATTTTAAATTGATGGCAACAGTGCATATCATGAGACCATAGCCTCTATTCTTCACAGTGACAATCATTTGAAATGTCATGAAGTTATAGTGAAATGGCAGTTTCATACTTATTCATAATAGAAAGGGTAATTATTTTTTTACAGTTTGTAGATCTCACAACAAAATATTCAGAATTCACAGTGCAAGCTGGAGCACATTGGAGGAAATGGGGTGCATTAATGATAATAACAGGCACATCTATATCTGCAGTATTGGTTACAAGTTTAAAGAACCACTAAAGGCAGAAACCAAATATATTATTACTAAATATAAATTTTTCATAATCCTGAAGGCCCACATAGGGCAGACATGCTGACAGAATCTTGTTTTCTTGGAAACATATTTTTTGTCCATAATACTGTCTTGGAGCACAGAATGACTTACTCTTTGTTGTCAGATGACAGTCCCATTCTCTTAGAATGGAAGTACTGAGAAAGATTGTCAAGCCTGAAAATCCTCAGTAAAAAAATCTGTGACTTTTTATGCAGTGAATCTTGCAGACATCATTTATGAAAGGTTTCTGAAAAAAGAAGCAGACATAACTTTGATAACTTAGCCTTTTTTAAAAAGGAGGGTTTTGTGAGTTTCTCGTCCTTTCTTCCTTCCTTGAGCCAGCCACGGTATTATATTTCTTGACTTGGAAAGCTCAGCTAATTAGTGAAGTTGATCTGTCTGGTCTGATTATCAGGTTTATTCACCATCAAACTATAAAAGGTTTAACTAGCTTGCAACTCCAGGAACGGGAAATAGTGCAGCTTTATACAACCGTACAGAGCCAAATAGGTGTGAATTTTGAGTATGAATAGCTTTATGACCACAGTGGATGTGAAATTTCATAAAAGACATTTTGGTACTTTGCTTTGTTTGTTTTCCTTAGCAAAATACTTTCATATGTGGTGGCATTGTGATGCAACAGCAAGGGAGACAAATTCAAGCATCATGAAATTTTATTCAGCTCCAGCATGGTGTGCACTGAGAAAGTAGACTAGAATATAAATACCAGAGTTGTAGAAACTGCCAAGTCATGTTTTTTTAATATGCTAAAGTATAGGATCATCCTCTAGGGATGTAAATACACTCTGGGTAAAAATTATGCATTTAGAGCATAGTTGATTGATAAGTACCATAATAATGCCTCTATGCTTCATGAAATTGAGACAGATAGCTATCACTTTACAATAATTAAAACACTTCAACAGACATCAGTATAGCTGAGACTCTGAAGAGCCTTAAGAAAAGTGTAGCTAACTACATTAAACATGATAGCGAAGCACGCAGAACGAGTATACTCTGTCCCACAACTACATTAGCATGACTTGCATTCTGAAATCTAAAAAAAAAAAAGAAATTACTAAAGGGAAACATTTTACATGTATGAGTATGTGGATTCCTAAGGCACAGACAAAAAGATGACTTTCAGCTATATTACTTCTACAGAAATTGCTCAGATAGTGAGTATTCAGGTAATATTAAACTCCATTGGCTCTGACTTCTATGCTATAAAATGGACAGAGTACTTTTCTAGCTATTGTGTAGGTAAAAACTGAGGTTAAGCTCAGACAAGTTCTTCCATGAACCTACAACACACAGTATGTAATTAAAGTGTGAGTAGAAGTCATTTACTTTGCAAAATGAACATTCTTCCAACACAAAATTACTTTATCCTGTAATCCCTACTGTCAAACCAAACCTCAGACAAAAATGGCTTTATAGAAGCTTAGCCTCTGTTACTGGTGCAGAAGCATTTTCAACTAATATACATTTTATGGTATATAAAATGATGTTCCTTTAAGATTTGATGAATTTTTTATCCCTGGATAATTCAGCTGCTAATAGAATTTGGAGCAAAATGCCTAATACTGAATTTTAGGTAGAAAAAAAAGAAGATAAATAAAACTGTCAGGATTTATAATCCATAACAGCAGAGAAAAATTCTTTCAGAAGAGCACATCAGCAGGCAGTAGGCTGAGTATAGTTGTCAACCAGACAGAAAATCTTCCAAGCCACCTGCCAAACCACAGAAGAAGCTAAAATAGTTCTACTGCATCAAATTATATAACCAGATATCTGCCAAACTGTCCAGCTCCACAGATTCTAATTGAATTCCACACCAATCTCTTTTATTTGACTTTTCAAGTGCCTTCTATTTGTCATTGATGCACAGACTTGTCACATGGAACTGAAGACAGTGTGGCTAACTAGAATTTTATTTGTATTCAAATAAGCTGAATTACCTCAGAAGGAGCTGAACCTGCATCTTATAATACGGAATCTTGTAACGACTCCTAGTGTAACAGGATTTTTATTGCGAAGGGAAATCATTAGACAAATGCTGACACAGGAAAGGACTATTGAACTCACGGCATAATAGGAATTTTAGGATTCTGTGTAGTATTAGTTCACAGCCAAAAAGTTATGCCCATTTAACCTAGTAATGTTCTTGTGGGGCACTGTTTGTAGCTTATCCAGATCTGGAAAATCATTAGACACTACTGACTGTGAAAGATAAAACAAGCCAAGCTGTACTGGGTAATGGGATAGAGTAATAGAGTGTATACAAAGCAAATGGGAGACAGCTCAGTGAATGGAACAGTCAAAACAAGAAGGCAGGTGGGTCTGAAGCTGAGCGGTATTTTATCTGGCATATTATGGAGATTCCTGTATGAAGTGCATGTGTGTGTGTGTGTGTGTGTGTGTGTGTGTGTGTGTGTGTGTGTGTGTGTGTGTGTGTGTTTAACATCCAAGTTTAGACAGGTAGCAAGGCTGTTATCATCAGTGTGTGAAAATACAAAGAGAAATGTAGCAAGTCTAAATTAATGGTCAGAATTATGGAAAAAAAGACCTCTATTCAAAAAAGGGGTTCATATTATAAGCTCAAAGGTCCTGTTCAGTGAATACAAAAAGGGCGACACATATTTACAGAACCGCGAATGCACCGAATGCCGTAAACCACAAAATTTAAAATCACGAATCATCATAATCAGCCAACCCCACCACCCACGAACTACCTACCTAAACAAAATAAATAAACCACATACATACACTATATCTATGCACTTACCTTAACCTGCACCCTAAACCTAAGGTCCATAACTATCGCACACTTACCCTACAGAGATATACCTAAACAAAATAAATAATCCACACACATACATTTAACAAAACCTTACTTCTAACCCTACATTAAACCTTATATATATTACCTATCTATGCACTTACCTTAACCCGCACCCTAACTCTAAGATCCGTAACTATCGCACACTTACCTTACAGAGCTATACCACAGACAGGCCAACTATGACGAATCGACATTTCGAATGCCCCGGTTTTGAACATTCGCTGTTTTCGTGGTTCGCACAATACATCCCGCTCTTTTTGTATTCGCTGAACAGGACCATCGCGCTTCTAATATGAACCCCAAAAAGTATGAAACAAATCACTTACATGAGAGATATAAAAATCCAAGACTTTTCATAGCTGTTTGGAAAAGGAGCAGGTTTGGGGCTTGTAATATTAGATGATGACTCAAGGTGTCACATCAGAGATAAATATCAGTAATAAAGGTAGACAGGATGCTAAAATTCAAAAGGAAGCAACTACAACAAGGGGAAAAGGAGGTAACAGGCCCTCTACATAGGTCACATGGGAGGTTCCAGCCTGAGCCTTCTGTCCAGCATTGGACAGCCACATACTAAGAAGTATGTGGGCAACCTACAGATAGAATGGAGAAATAAATTATTTCTACAAAAAAAGGTTTAGTGGAAGTCAATGAAAAAGGAATACAAGTTCGCATAACACTAGAAAAAAGAGGGCATGTTGGAAAGATTCAGATCGATTGAAATGGTGCAAAAAGTGTAAGAGTGCAGTGCTTCCTACAGAAAATAGATGCAGAAGGATATCCAAAGGGAGGAGGAACAGCAAAGTCCTAGGTAGAAAAACACTCTGTTATAGTTAAGCACTTTCATCCCTCTCATAGGGACTTCTTCAGAACAATACCATCAAGATTTCCCAGCATTCATATACATTTGCAGGAGTCCACATTGAAAAGGGGCTGGAGAGAGCTTCCCCACCATGAGCAGGCCAAAAACTATTTCAAAATCTGAGGGATGAAAGTGCTTAACTACTGTGGTTTTATTCAATAAAGGAGTGTTTTTCTACAGATGACTTTGCTGTTCTTCCTCCATTTGGTTATCAGGTTTGTGGATATTTTCAGTTGAATGCAGAAGAATATATGTTGTGAGCTATTATGGCAGACTAATGGCGTGTGGCAAAATATTTGCAAGAAACCACAAAAGGATTAACCAGCCTAGTGTAGATGCAAACACTATACCATATCTCCATTTGGCATGCATCATATTTTGAAGTACTGAATACCAGGACAAGAATTTATAACGTTAAATAATAAGAACTGTTCACCAAATGAAAGGGTTACCAAAGAAGATAATATGATGAACTGTTTTTTTCTGCAGAGATCTACTTGGCTGTTTAAAACAGGACATGAAACAACGGAATATGCATGTATAACCACTGGAATTCTCACTTTTGACATAAATCTACATTTTTAGGTAAAATAAGAAATGTTTATATAACTGATGCATATGCAAAAATTAATTCCTTTGAAACCCATCGCTCCATACTCTATACTACTTGTTTTATGAAAATAATTTATTGCTATTATTTGAAGCTAAGGTCATTTTAGCTGCTCATTTCATGAATATAATAACTTGAACTAGAGATATTCAAGTGAATACTTCTGTAAGAACATTTTCATATGTGCTAATGGAATAGCTCCAGTGTATGTATCCCCCCACCCCCATACGAACACAGCTACACACTATTTATGCCTGCTGGAAACCTATTTCCTTCTCTGACCACTTAAAGCTTTTCAGATGCATCCTCCCAGCATTACTGCATGTGACTCAGTGCCATTTGAAAAAAAAAACCTGCTTGCTGTACCCTACCCTGCCAGTGTGGGTTTACAGGCAGCTCTACATCATTTCAGCCAACTACATGCTTGATCACAAATGATTAATGTTTAAAAAATGCAATGAAAAAAAATTATTTCAAGTCAGTATCTTTGCAGAAGTGGGTTGTCTTGTCTGACAATGAGCACTACACAGGCAGTGCTTGTTGCGACAGAGCACCAGTGCTGTTGTTCACTGAAGCCACCAGGTGGCAACCATCACTGATGCCAGCTTATAATTAATTGCACTTACTTTCATTCCAGGTCAGTCTGTGCGTGCAAATGTCTTACTGGGTTGGAAGACAGGATCCATGCTCAAAACCTTGTTCACTCAGATGGATCCTGTTATCCATATCCAAGGATTCTGTAAACCTACCTCTGATGTCAGGGACAAATATACCAAATGCAGCTTTGGAACTGGCAGGCTTCTTACTATTCTTCCACTAAGATGGCATGTAAATAATCCATCCTAGTCATCATTTGCTGGGAGAAGCCTTCAGACTCAGACTCACATCCTTTGTTTAAGGCATGCTGATATACCATAACTGTTTTATTCAGGTTAAATCCCTGCAGTGCTGGTATTTCTGTCTTTCAGTCTTGGTTACAAACAGAAAATGTCTGCATCCTACTAGGAATGCAAAGCCTCTAAGTAAGACAAATCAACTTTTCTGTAATATATTTACATGCATTGCTCCTATTTGTTTCCAGTTGTATCATTGTTTTGTATAATACCAGCAAAAAGTTCTTCCAAAATCACAAATGTAGCTTAAGTGCAACACTTTAACTGATCACAAGCAGTTAAACAGCCAAAGAAGATGACCAGGCCCATCAGCATCAAAACATCTCTTTCTCTCTGTCCCCTACATATGAGGGTGTAGCAATCCCCACAAAGGGGGCTTATTCTTTAAACATTAGAAAATCAAAGACGGCTCACATCGGATGCAAGAAAACATTTTATTACAACAGTGCATGAAAGCTTGTAAACACTTTCATCCCCAGTTACAATCAATACAGGAACTTCATCAGACAAGTTCAAGTCAATTGTTAAAGTGTTTAAATAATAAAATAGTCATTACATCATTTCCTCTAAACTAGTCTAAAGGGAAATGGTGTTAAAACAAAAGCTTATGGTTTAAAACTGAATATATGAAAGCACTGGCTAGTCAATTATTAATAAAATTCAACAATAAACAACCTTATTTCTCCAAGTACATAAAAAGGACATCAAGCAATGACATCTTGTTAAAAGTATCCAATATTGTGTTCTATAATGAAGGTGTCTCTTAAAAAAGAGATTTGTAATCCGTCTCATATATAAAAAAATGTGACATTCTGCACAGTGTTAAAAGTAAAGGTTCTTAACGTAAAAAGTAGTTTGTTGCTTGCACAATGAGTTCAAATTAATACAGTGTGCCATTTAGAAACATACTAAACACGGGTCAGTGGATCAAGTTAAAAAAATGCATAACTAGAAAATTTAGACTAATGGTCTATAGAATTATAATGTGAAAGTGGAAATAAAAGTAAAATAGGTTATCTGTTCAAGGCTTTTAATTTCAAAAGGCTAGTGATAGATAAACACTCATTTAAGCCTGGCCAACGAGTGGAACCAAGCTGAATCTGCCAACATAATTTGGCTTTTTCTAACAGGTAAAGCCAGGCACTTCCTCTTACTGAGGGGGATATAGTGTCCAATACTATAAATTTGAATTTATGATCAGTGTGTTGGTTAATGTGCTTAGTCAGAGCATTAACCACGCAATGGTCTCTAATGTTTTGAAGATGTTCTCCAATTCTGTTTTTGAGTTTCTGCTCATTCTTGCTATGTAGAAACATGGGCAAAACTCACACAGGGCACAGTACACTACTTTGTCAGAATTATAATTAAATTTATCCTTGATCTTCAATTTCATACCATTTATGGTCGCTTCATTCGCCACTAGTATGTAGGAACAAAATTTACATGAACCGCATTTGTACATGTAGCCTGACTTCTGTGATTTGTCCTGATGTTCTAAAAGGGACTTGTTCTGCCCTCTTCAAAAAACACAGGTAGGTTTGTTTCCTAAAATCATTCTCAAGTCTGTTTCACTTGTTAAAAGTTTCCAATTCTTTTTCAAAATGTTCTTAATTTTATAAGCATCAACTGAAAAAGTGGTGAGGAAACAAGACCTGAAAAGGTTGTTGTCCTCTCTTTCTCTCTGTAGCTGAACCCAATATTTGTAAAATGGATTCAGGCAAAATGCTAGTAGTGGTATTAAAGACTAGTGGGTCACCACAAGGAACTTCTGTGTTTAAGAGGGGGATAAAATGGCCACTCTCCCGTTTAGCAATGACTTCATTTTTGAGGTTATCAACCAGGTGTTGTGGGTAACCTCTTTTAAGGAACATATTACTCAAGTTGTCACATTCATTCAAAAAACTCCCTTTGAGTGTGGTCATTCTGGCAGCTCTAACAAACTGACCTTTCAGAACACCTCTTTTTTGTGTGAAGGGGTGACAACTTGAGAAATGTAAAATGTTGTTGGAGTATGTAGTCTTACGGTAAATTTCTGATGTAAACCTTTTGTTTAGTGTATCTTTCTCAAGTAATATGTCCAAATAGGCAATTTGTGTGTCACTAATGGAGTAGGTAAATCTTAAAAAAAGAGGTTGAACTGTTAATGTATTCAAGGAAAGGGCCAATCTACTGTTTTGGGCCATCCCAAGGAATAAAAATGTCATCCAAAAAACGGGTGTCCATGTGACAAAAAGAAAAGAATGGGGAGTCGGTGAGATATTTTTAGACCCATTCTAACATAACGATGTTAGCATACATGCCCCCACATGTTGAACCCACTGTTACACCCTCATTTTGGACATAGTAGTCCTTGTCAAATAGGATGAAGTTGTTCTTTAGGACCATATCAAGTAACTGTTCAAGCATGTTGGTTCTGTCCTGTTGTGTCCCTTTGTCTGCCAAGTATTCACAAAACCATCATGTCCCTACATCATGTGGGATAACAGTGCAGAGATCCCTTACGTCCACTGTGATAAATGTATAGTGTTTGCTGAACGTTACTGAATTAATTTTCTTCAGGAACTCCCAAGAGCTAATACAAAGTAGGGGCTCAGATTTTAACAAACCCTTGATTTCCAAATCTAGACATTTTGCCAGTGGATGGGTAATAGAGCCTCTGGTATCTACAATGGGATGTAAAGGAGACTGGTGTATGTCCTTGTGGATCTTTGGTATACCAAATATAGTGGGGGTAATCGGATAATTAGCAGATAAAAACTGATGTTCTTCCATACTACTCAGACCATCTATAAATAGGTCTTGTAAGTAACCCCTAATCTTATGATATGCACCATTCAACTCATTAAGTGAACAGTGAGTGTATGTAGGTGTATCCAAAATATCCTTCATTTTCTTAACATAATCTTGCTTCCACATAAGGACAACACCACCCTCTTTGTCTGGTTTCATTACTCTTAGGTTGGTGTTAGAAGAAAGATAGTCTAGTTCCATGACCTCTTCGCTACATAGATTGTTTTTAACATTGTTCTTGTTAGCATTTTCACAGTGAGTTCTAATATCCAACTCACAGACACGTTCAAATGTGTCAAGAATAGGTACAACTGGGGGATTGTAAGTACTAGACACTTTCAACGGGTGTAAGATGTTGTCAACACCTTGGAATAACAGATTTAAGTTAAGTTTTCTTGCATACTGTTTTAAATCTAAAATGGTGTATACCACACTGGCAGACCTGTTAGGTGTGTAGGCAAAACCTTTAGACAGTAAGTTACATAAATGCACATTAATGTCAACATTTGTATAATTATACACTTTGAAATCCCCTTCTGTGTTAAAATGTACAGATAAGGGGGGAGCATAAATTCACAGGTTTCCATTTCTATACAAGAACGACTCTCAGAAGTTAATTCCTCCCACGTTTCCCCCTCCATGCACCCCTGAAATGTCCCTTGCTCCTTCCGTCATTCTCTTGCTGGTAATTGTCCATCTGCTGTCTCCCTTGGTGTGAGCCTCTCTGCATCTGTTGATTCCTTATCCTTTCCGATCTCCTTGGAGCGGATTGGACTTTGTCTAAAAAAGGCTCAACACTATTACTGTTGTGATAGTCATGGCCACCAAAGTTGTCATCTAAGTCTTGTCTGTTAGTGGCCCAGTTTTTAGAAGTCCATTCCTGAGTGGGAGGGGGTGGGGAGTATGCACAGTTGGAATTATAGTCTTTCTTATCCCTCACAATCTTTTTCATTTTCCTATTTTTAATTGTGTTCATTTGCTCTTCAATAGAGCGGAAAATGCGAGTGTATTCAAACCTGTTGGCAGAAAACAGAGGGTCCTGTGTGATTCTGTTATCAAGGTTTTCCGCCTCCTGACCCAAGATATTAATTTGTTCATCATTGTTACTTAATATAACAGCATCTGAGGATGCACAACTTTTGGGGAAGTTCTGTAGTTTTGTGTAAGAGGTCTATCACGGCAAAACTTACTAATTAAACAAATCTTGTGTGAGTGTAACTGTATGAGCAGTTACTAAAATGAGGCCAAAATGGTTCAGTTCTGAAGCTCTAAATCATCCTGCAATGGCTACATTTTGAAAACAATGGAAGTTAACCTTACATATCTTCTGCACAGAACCCCCCCCTGAATGATGTTTTCTGGATCTGTAACCAGTAACTGTTGAGTGCACCAATTGTTCAAGTGTGTTAGTGTTAAGTTCTTTAACTGCAATAGCTCCAGTTTGAAAATAAGATCACATCAACATACAGAGGTCATAACAATTGGCCTCCAAATGAGACCTGACTGACCACTGGTGGCAGTGCAACTTTAGGTAATAGAACAATAGACAAAAGACACCCAGTCATAATGGAGCATGGACAGATGTATCTGGGTGAAATGTAAACACTCTGTGAGAGAGGAGCAGAATATCTGAAAAAAAAAATCAAACTGTCGCAACGCTCCTTGCTATATTCTCTACAACTGCTACTCAAACCATAGTCACATAGTCCTTAACTAATGGGCAAAACACATTTTCCAAATGTCATGCTTTTAAGCTACAGGTGCATCATGTTTAACGTACAACAAAATGTGGCTGATAGGACTGGTATGTTTACTTACTTATTTATATTAGTTTACCGTGGTAGAGCAGTGATAAAAAGTGACAAATTGTAGGGTCAGCTCTGGTAATAAGTGCCACAAGCAGCAAATAAACAGTTTTTCTCATTATACATAAGTATATATATACACACACACACACACACACACACACACACACACACACACACACACACACACACACACACACACGTATTGTGTTGTGGTGGGAGAGTAGGGAATAAGCTGTAAGGAGGGAAAAGGGTTTAAGAACAAGGCAAGTAATGCTAAAAGCAGAGGTGAGTGTAGTATTAACTTGATTAGAAAGTTGAGTAAATAGTTATTTGAGAGTGAGCAATGTATAGAGTCTCAGAAGGTATTTATAGTAGTTGGGGTGCAAACTAAATATAGTGAAATAGTGAAAAGCACTCAAAGGCAAAATGGTGTCCTATTATGTTTATATATTTGATCTATCTATCTATCTATCTATCTATCTATCTATCTATCTATCTATCTATCTGCAGACAGATATATCTATAACTATGGGATCTGAACCTTTTGTTGATGGGTCTTTTCATTGACAAGTGAACCTGTAAAGCTGATTAAAAAATACCAGCTTTCTCACTGTTAGATTGCAGACCAGTGGGTATCAGGGAGATTGCCCTTTCCTCACTGTTGTGCAGTCTTGATTTGGTTTATATATTTTGCAGGGTGTGTGGGCTGCAGTGCAACATGTTTTTAAATAATTTTGTTGATCATTTGTGGATCACTGGTTTTCATAGCTGACCATTATCTGATGATCATTTGCAGATTAATGGTTAGTTGGTTGAGGAAAGGTTATACACCCACTTATATATTTATTATATATTATATTATTTTGATGCCTATTAGCAGGCGAAAATAATATGAATGTGGTGCACTTGTATCTCGTACTGTTTCTGATAGAACAAGCAGAGTTCAAAGATTCATAGAGTGTTACTAGGCTAACGACATGGGGTGGGGTGCCTTTTTAAGTCTAGACAAGTTTTCCAAAATAATAATGATGTCCCGTATCCAAATACAACATTGAGAGCCAGGCATTTATAAGCTACCTCTGTCCATAAGGGACATGGGTGCCAGGCTTGGTGTAAATTTCCTACTCCCCATCCACTAATCTAGGTTGCACTTAAATTGGGTAATAGACAAACTCAGCTTCACACTAATGAGAAGTCTGTCCCACAGGAGGGGTAGTCTCCGGGACACATATCTGACTGTCCAGAGTATTCTGTTTAAGTCACAGACAAAATTTTGGTCCCTAGACCTTGTATTTCTGGTACTATTTGCTTTAAGGATATGCAGGAGATTCATAAGTGTGGGGTTTGCTGATGCATTGTAAGCCAGTCATAGATTACCCCTCATTAATCTATAGAAGACTGAGAAGAGGGAAAGGGTTTTAAGGCCCTCTGCGTAAGGCAGGTTTGTTACACCTTGAATTCTTTTTTTAAGAAACCTCTGAGGTCACTGTAGTTGCTGCATATGCCTTGTCAGGTACATGCCAAAGGGAGCATTGCACTGTATGATTGATCTGATAAGGGCAGAATACAATGGGATAATGACCTCTTTGGACTTAGATGCCATACCTTTACTTATAAGTTGCACAACATAAAAGGATTTCCTCACCACTGCAGCCATGTGGTGGTCGATGGTACGGCTACTGTCTATGTACATACCCAGATCCCTGGCCACTGTGTCATCACTTAGGGGTGTATTATCAACATGATGATTAGCCAGGATGGTTGACTTCCCAAAGGGTACAATTCTACATTTCTTAGCATTCAGTCTGAGACCATGGCTTTGGCACCATTTGTTAGACTGAGATAGGCCGTCTTGAAGAATGATAGTGTCTGCAGGGGAGTTGATGATAACCCCCAGCTTGCAATCATCTGCAAACTTAGTCAGCCATAAAAATTCAGCATTTGCTTCCATTTCAGAGAAATGGATGCCAAAAAGGAATGGGCCCAGTACAAAGCCCTCGGGGACTCTGCTAGTGACTGATCTTATGGTGGAGGTGGCTTCACCTCCTTTGGCCTCATGGGTCCTGTCAATGAGCCAGCTGGCTATCCAATGGGTGATAAAAGGGTTTATACCTAAATTAGGGAGCTTGTCTATAATGTCTGAGTGGGGTATTGTATCAAAAGCCTTGGCCAAGTTGAGGTAAACTGTGTGTACAGTCTTACCTTCATCCATTGCTTTGGTGACCCTCTCAAAGATGTCCACCAGATTTAATAGACATGACCTTTCTTTAACAAAGTAGAACTATGATGGGTCCAGTGTTTGAGGTTACCTATGTCCTCATTTATCGATGTCCATAATGATTCTTTCCATGGCCTTACATATGAGGCTAGTCAAACGAATGAGCCTAGTGTTACCCAGATCAGTGGTTGGACCTCCTTTGTTCAGAGGAATGACTACAGCCATCTTTCATTCCTTGGGCACAAAACCTGACTGTAGGCTCCAGTTGAAAAGTGATTCAAGTGGACCAGAGAGGTCATGTTTCATAGTATTTATTAAGCATCCTGGAATGTTATCAGAGCCCATCAATACAGTGTTTTTGGCCTTGGAAAGTGAATTGATGACCTGTTCCCTAGTAATGTTTCAGGGGATTGTGGTGTGATGATAGCAGGTACTGCCAGGCATGTCAGGAGAAGTAGGGTAGTGGAGGTATAACTTATGCCATCAAAGCAAGCTGAAATTTTGTAAATAATTATGTTATTTTTATATCAAACTGATTTGTACAGATGCTTGTGCTAACAATGTATTTGTGAGGTTTTCATGTGTTAAAATGTATCAACAGTGTGCCCTGCTAGAAGGAAAAGAAATATACATGCATTATTGTAAAATAATTAAATGTATATGTTTTAACAGAGGACTGGAAGCGAAGAGGTTAATCTTAAACTTCAAAATATATCTGAAATTAAATTACTTTATGGGTTAAACCAAAAAATGTTATCCCACAGTTTTGACTGGAGACAGAGACACAATGTCTGTGCTAGAGAATAGGTTGTCTCTCCTGTTGGAAGAGTGGAATTGTTTTATGGCTTTATGACTTCCAGCAGCTGCACCACATCTGCACAAAGCTCTGTCTGTGTGTATGGTAACACATAGGTGCTAAACTCCTAGCAGCTTCAAGTGTTGAATGTGGGAAACACAGTCAGACGACCAGATGTGATGTCATTGTCTAATCAACTCTGAAATAATATTTAGATATTAGTAGGAAACTGCTCTCAGCTTTCCAAATTCTGTCTTGGATCTGACAAGGACCACTCACACACATTATCTTGCCTTGCAGTTGTAAGTAAGTTTACTAGGGAACAGTAATTATTTTAGATTAGTCAGGAAAATATAGTGAGATTAGAAATACTGTTTTTCTATAACTGTGTGAAACTTTCCATCTGTGTTATTTTTGATATCTCCTGTGGCTGAAACTCTGGTGTTTACTGAAAATAGATATTTATTATTTTCTTGTTCTTTTATTATTTATTATTAAATATATTAAAACTTTTCATTGTGGCTGGTCCTTTTTAGAAAATATTTAAGCTTTGAGAGTATTTGCACTTATTTATTTGGTGATAACTCTGGTCACCCCTGAAAGCCTTGCTGTTTGGCCAACATTACCATTTGTATTGGGATTCAGGTTACTGGCTAAGGCTCTTGCCACCCCTATAGTGCCTTTAAAGGAGAAAACCACCACAGTAACAGCTACAAGCATGCAAAATCTGAAGGTAATGCTACTCAATGCTAGAAGTCTAAACCTCAAAATGAACTCTCTCGAGGCACTCCTAAAAATGGAGAACATCGATATCTGTGCAATAACTGAGACCTGGTTCAAGGCTCCAGAGAGCACCCCTGCAATACCAGGCTACAACTCTTACCACACTTTTTGGCCACCAAACCAGGATCGAAGCACTAAAGGTGGAGGAGTGTCCATATTCACCAAGGATATTCACACCACCAGGTTAGTTGCCCAACACAATGCGTCTGAAATTCTCCAGGTGCAACTAACACTAGGTAAGACTGTAATCCAAATTGTAGCTTGCTACAGATCCCGCACCATGCCCCAAGATTCTCACTACACCATTCTAAACATACTGGAAAATATTAATATACAACCAAACACCCCAATACTGGGTAATTTCAACTACCCTGCCATTAACTGGGAAAACTACTTGTGTACCAACACCTTTGCCCAACGGTTCTTGGAATTCATAAATTCCAATGCCCTGGATCAACTAATCCATAGTCCCACCAGAGGCTCCAATATCCTAGACCTGGTCATTACCAACATGGGAAATCAATGCTCCACACCTATGGTCACCCCCTCGTTGGTCAGGTCAGACCATAAGCTAATCACCCTTAACATCCACATCCCACCCCCACCGCCCAGTAAGGAAACCTCCATAAAAAACTTCTCTAAAGCCAACTTCATGCTACTCAAGTCAGAAGTTACAAACTTCATGACACCCATGCAGATGGGAACTGAAAGTTTGACTGCTGAGTCCTACACTAAGACACTGTACGAGCACATCCACTCATGCATGAATCGTGCCATCCCAAATAGAACCAAAATGTTCTCCTCCAAAAAAGGAAGCCATTCTGGTGGTGCCCTGCCATAAACAAACTTTACAACAAAAGGAAGAAACTGTTGCAGAAAAGAGGAAAATCCCAGGACGCAAAAAACTCCCTTACCAGCCTCAGTAAGAAGCTGAGATCCCTCATAAAATCCTCCAAAACTAGTTACGAAAATAAAATTGCCAAAGATTCCAAAGACAACAAGGCATTCTATAACTATGTCAAGAATTTAAATGGCAATGCTCAGATCTACTCTGAGATACAACAGAATGGCATTAAATATACTGATCCCAAGGATATTGCCAATATCCTGGCAGATCGATTCAGTGCCAACTTCACCCCCCTCTCACCCCCTAAATGGCCCATTTCAATACCGAATGATTGCCAAATTCCGGTAATAACAGCCACACAGGTAAAAAGCGCACTCTCCAAAGCTAAGAATACAGCATCCATGGGACCACATGACATCCCGCGCTGTGTACTACATGAACTACAAAATGAACTGACACCTCACCTAAGTGTCATGTTTAATCATACCCTCACCTCAGGCTTCATGCCCACTGAGTGGAGCACAGCTACAGTTATCCCACTCCACAAAGGGGGATCCACCTTGGATCCCGGGAACTACCACCCCATCAGTCTGACGAGCCTGATCTTCAAGGCCATGGAACGTATTATCATGGAACTTATAAACAAAGACATTGGCAACCTTAAAACACTGGACCCCACCCAGTTTGGGTTCATGAAGGGCCAATCTTGTCTCCTGAACCTGATTGACTTCTTCAAATCAGTCTCCAGAGATGTGGACGAGGGTAAGACAGTTCACACAGTCTGTCTGGACCTCGCCAAGGCCTTTGACACCATCCCCCACTCTGGAATCATAGATAAACTTACTAAACTGGGCATTAATCCCTACATCACTCGATGGGTTGCCAACTGGCTTACTGACAGAACCCACACTGTAAAAGTAGCTGACTCCAAATCCAGCTCCAGACATGTGACAAGTGGAGTACCTCAGGGTTCAGTCCTGGGACCTCTTTTGTTTGGCATCTACTTCTCTGAAGTACAGGCCAACACTAAGGGACTCTGGCTAGCAAAGTTCGCAGATGACTGCAAACTGGGAGCAATTATTGAATCCCCAAATGATGTTGATACTCTACAAAAGGGCCTTACAGAAACAGATGCTTGGTGCCAGAGCCATGGGCTCAAGCTCAATGCCAAGAAATGTATAGTTATCCCCTTTGGGAAAAAACATGTACCCATGAATTACCACATAGGTGGCAGTACACTAAACACCGAAAGTGTGATAAGAGACTTAGGGACACAGGTGGACAGTGGTCTCACCTTCAATAACCACATCGCCACAACAGTCAGGAAATCCTTCTATGTGGCACACCTCATCACTAAGGGCTTTTCATCCAGAAAAAAGGAGGTCATTGTCTTACTGTACTCATCCCTCATTAGACCCATTATAGAATACAATACCCCATTTGGTATGTACCTTTCAAGACATCTGCAACAACTGGAAAGGCCGCAGAAGTACCTCACTAAAAGAATCACAGGACTAAAGCAGATGCCCTATGCTGACCGCCTTAAAAAACTCCAGCTATACTCTGTCGCATATCATCTACTCCGAGGCAATCTCTGCTTAACATACAAGACCATGTCAAACCCAGAGCTGTTGGACATGCTACACTTAAAGAAATCCCAATCCCTCAGAGCCACACGCTCCAGGATCTAAACCTTGTCATTACAATAAACAAAACATGCTGGAGGGATAGGTTCCTGACCCAGAGACTCACCAGACTCTGGAATAGACTGCCCATACATGTCAAGCAGAGTGCTTCTTTGGCCCTCTTCAAAAGGAACCTTGATGATTGGATGGGAGAAAGGAAATTCACTCCGGGGATCATGTCAGTCACCCTGCTAGACAGGGGTCCAGGGAAGTAAATAGTGTGGGAAGAAATAGCCAGGGGAATTGTTATGGCTAGGCTTGTATATGCCCTAGGGCAGATAGCCTAGTACCAACCTATGAACCTATGTATTAATATTAATTTCACTGAGTATAATTGGATGCCCTTTTATGATCCTTAAAGTAACTGACTGGTGGCAGTGAATCTACCTTATAGCCTGGGCAAAGTTGGTAGAGCGGGTAATCTGTGCCAGCGTTTCCTAGGTGTGTGTGTGTGTGTGTGTGTGTGTGTGTGTGTGTGTGTGTGTGTGTGTGTGTGTGTGTGTGTGTGCTTGCGCAAATCAAATCTCAAAAAGTGTGAGTGTGTGTGTGTGTGTGTGTGTGTGTGTGTGTGTGTGTGTGTGTGTGTATGTGTATGTGTGTGTGTGTGTGTGTGTGTGTGTGTGTGTGTGTGTGTGTGTGTGTGTGTGTGTGTGTGTGTGTGTGTGTGTCAGCTGCTTGGAGCAGGGACACAAAGCACTGGTTTCACAGAGATAGTGTGGGAGGACATAGCTTGGAGCCCCAGCTAAGGACTCAACTCTGAGCTGCGCCAGTGGGGAGTCTTATTAGGGGTCTGGACAGATATAGAGAGGAACCAGCCCCTGGACTGAGCATGTTCCCTGTGTGCTCTTAAGGGAAATTGTGCTTGATGCAGCGAGGTGTGCATCTGAAAATACTGAGTGTATCCATTTATATTCCAAGTGAATGTTCCTCTCTAGTGTCAGTGGTGAGGATTCAGACTCCTTGATTACTAGCCCAGAGTGGGGACATCACATGTGGTATGCAGTTTTTCCTTTGTACTATCAGAGGAGGAGTAGGTACAGAAATTTGAGCTGAACCTCAGGTGAATGGCCTCTGGTTCAGTATGGGTGATGCCATTTATAATAAGTTTTGCACATTGTTGTGTATTTCCCTGAGGTCTGGATAGCTTTGGAAAGCTTTTTGGTTGTCCATTGCCTGAGAAGCTGTTTTTTTTTTTCAAATTTAGCCTTTGAAGTTTTAATTAACCCTCTTAGCTGCCTGTTTAGATTAGTCAGGGGTGTTTTAGTATGTATGTTGCTCCTCCACACTTAGCCAATATTTTTTCTCTTTTGTTGTATAACCGATTGATATTGTGATTTCACCAGAGTGGCTTGCTGTTTGAGTTTGTCTTATTCTTAATGCAAGTGTGCACAGCTTGCTCTATACAGCTATCAATAGGGCTGTGCAGAGATTTTGTAAATAGCTCAGCATACGCTATAGAGTTTATTAGGTTTGGGGTGCTTGGAATTTAGCCAAGGTGTTGCTTAGTAGAGAGAGGTTACCCTTGGAATAGTTTCTAAAGATTTTTGGTTTTGCTGGCTCCCCAGATTTAATTTTTATTTCAAGCAATACTATCTTATGATCAGATTTGATGAATGAAGGCATTGTATTAGATGAGGAATATCACTCCCCCATGCTCATAAGTACCAGGTAAAGGATGTTTTTTACCCCTGACAGGAGAATGGACCAACTGTTCCAGGATATTGGTATTAACAACATTTAGGAATTGCTGGGCCAGTGCATTACAAGTGGTGTACGATTCTCAATCTATAGAGGCTTAGTTGAGATCCTCCATGAATATTGTACTTGGTTGAATGGGGAGGGACTGTAGTGCACTGAGATAGCTAGTATGGATTTCCTGGGACATGGACGGGGACCTATAGGTTGCAAGGATATGATACGAGACCCTGTTTATGGTAAGTTGCACATGCATTATTTCCAGTGAGTCATACACTTTAACTAGTCTGGATGTGAGGTTGTTTTTAATACAGACTGAGACTCCTCCACATTGAGTTCCCTCCTGTGCAGAAGATGGTCTAAAGGTGTGAAAGACATTATAACCTTGTATTGTCAGGGTACTCTCTGTAACTTTAAACCATGTCTTCATTACTCACAGATGTTTACACTCTGTAGGGAGAGGAAGGCTTACAGGGAGTGGAATTTCTTGTTAAGACTTCTAGCATTGAGCAGTACCACCTTCAGATATTCCTTCATAGGTTCAGTCAAGTCAGTAAGTTTATTAGTCTGGCATTGCCTAAAAAAAGCACTATGATGGTGGAAAATGTCTTTGCTAATAACCAAAACCCTAGAAGGGATAAGTACAGACCACCCCTGGCAAAGCAACATGGTCTGTCAGCCATGTCCGCCAAAGCCATCAAATATTAAATCCCTTGGATTGACACCAGAAGCTACGCCAGTTGTTAAAAATCAATAATTTTCTGTTGGTAATGTGGCATCATCCTTGGAGAAGGTAATATGCTGCTCAGTGCTAGACTCATGCCTGTTAGAGACACATAATCAGAGAGCTCGGTCATGTCTCACTTGATAAAGTCAAGGGAGGTACATCTCAGGTCATTAACACTCATATGGACTATGACAGAGTAATACCTGTGATTCAATGATCTGAGTGCCTGTGTGACTTGATGGATCCTAGCCACAGAAAGGCAGCTAACCTTGACGCCGTCCTTGCTCAGTGTGGTGAGGGGGACAATGGTGTGCCTCACTATAGAATGACCATGAAATTTGTCTTTGTGCTGGTTTGCCTTAAGGGCTTAGCAGTAGAGGTATTGGATACAATGTTACTATGTGTAGCCGTGGGTGGTCTTTACTACGGAGTGTTTATGTGATGGCTGAGGACTATTTTTTGATTGTGCTGTACAGGAGGTCTTAGTGTTTTAGGAAAGTTACCTGTAAGTGCCTCAGCATCAGTAGTTTTATGTGTCAGGTTTTTTACCCTGTGCAGTAGGTATGGTGCCAGTATCAGTGACAACCTCTATAGGATTAGTTTTGGTTGTAGGAGAGAGTTTTGTCTCCAGTGTTAAAGTGCATTTATACCTCTCACATATTTTATTTCTTTTAATAACAAAAAGTGGTTGTCAGTATACTCTAGGCAATTGCTACGCTGCCTCAGAATACCCATTTCAATCAGATTGGCAACAGAGAGAGTCAGGAAGTGTATACATGGCTACTGATCTATTAATGAGGAGTGAGGGAAATTTAAATGTTGAATAGGTCAATAAAAAAATCTTTATGGCTACATTCAGGCCAATAAAGCCAACCCCGACTAGCCATGGATAGACATATTGTGGCCTTTTTATTAACCTCATCAGTACAGTATAAGTAAATAGTTCTGCAGCATAAGAAGAATTTACATTCAGAACCAGCCACATTGTTTTCTGGAATGAAGCATCACTTTTCTACCCTTGAGTCAAGTGAGCCAGATTTGGAAAAAGTCAACATTATGTAGAAAAAAATGAAGCACGTGTAGGACAATTTAATTTGAGGTGGTGGTAGTGAAGTGTGTGTGTGTGTGTGTGTGTGTGTGTGTGTGTGTGTGTGTGTGTGTGTGTGTGTGTGTGTGTGTGTGTGTGTGCGCGTGCATGCATGCATGTGTGATTTCATCTTCCATTAAACAATCTAGAAATAATTCACCAGTGGAGTGTATTATCTTGTTTATCCTAGGGAAGAAGTGTATATTTTAAAATGTAATCAGGACTTTTTTAAATGGATAGATCTGTGAACACTCTTACTGAAATGAGGTTACTAGGCTTATGGCCCTAGAGCCTTTACAAGCTTAGCCATATATATTTATCCCGAGTTGCCACAATTGTCAGTGGTTAGGTGAGTAAAGTTCACAGAGGGAAGGATCTATTGTAGTTAATACTGACTTCCTCTGTTCAAGAGGGACATGTGTACCACCCCAGGAGTGAATTTGACGGCACCCATCTATTGATTTAGGTTTTGTTTGAAGAGAGTCAGGGAAGGGCTCTGTTTCACATGAACTGGAAGCTTGTTCCAGAGAAGTGGCAGTCTCTGGGAGATGTATCTATCTCTCCAACATGACCTGTTCATGTCACAGGCTAGGTCAAGATCCCTGGAGTGAGTGTCCCTCCTGCAGTTTGATTTACAAACGTGTAGCATTTCCATCAGGGCTGGGTCACAGACTGCCCTGTAAGCCAGGCACAGGTCACCCCTTAGCAACCTGTAGGAGACAGAATACAGTGACAGGGCTTTCAGTTTTTCCACGTAAGACTTGTTTTGTGTACCCTGTAATTTCCTGGTGAGAAACCTCTGTGGTCTCTCCAATTGTTGCAGGTGTTTGGGGAGGTAAAAACAAAAGGGAGGATTATACTCAATTATTGGTCTGATGAGGGCTACCGCGGTGGTGGTGCTGCTGTGGTAGCATTGTCGCCTCACAGTTAGACGTTGCCCATTTGATTCTCAGTTAGAGCATCTTCTGTGTAGCGACATGCGTGAATGGGCGTTCCTTCGTTGAAGGTTGTGCGTTACGCCTGGCAAGCCAGTACATAAAAATCTACTGCCAATCATTAGCGGACCGGAGTTCCACTGTGGCGACCCCTAACCGGGAAAAGCTGAAAGACACAAACAATTGGTCTGATGAGGGCTGAGTATAATGGCATTATAACATCCTTAGATCTAGATGTGATGCCTTTACTTATAAGATGTGCCACATAGAAGGATTTTCTTGCTTCTATGGATACAAAGTTCAGATTCCTATCAACCTGAGTATCCAGAGCACACGACACTGGGTCTACATTTAGGGGGAATCCTGTCTATAATGTAATTAGCAGGGATGCCAGCTTTCCAAAAGGGATAATAACACATTGTTTGCATTTAGCTTTAACCTGTGGCTCTGACACCAGTCATTTGTCTGTGTTAACCCTGTCTGCAGTATATTAACATTGTTGTGGGACTCAGTGATTGCTCCCAGTTTGAAAACATCAGTGAACTTGGTCAGCCACAGGCTGTCCAAGTTTGTCTGGACTTCTGAGAAATAAATTACAAACAGTAAGGGACCCAGGACAGAGCCCTGTGGTATGCCACTGGTGACTTGTCTTTTGAGTGAAGTCACCCACTTTGACAGTGTGCCCTGGCAGTGAACAAGTTGGCTATCTATCTGGTAATGTAGGGGTTAATTCCTAATTGGTAGAGTTTCTCTATAATACCTGAGTGGGGAATTGTGTCAAATGCCTTGGCTAGGTCCAGATAGGTGGTAAGCACTCTCTTTGCCTCGTCCAGGGCCTTGGTGACGTTCTCAAAGATGTCAACCATATTTAACAGGCATGATCTGCCTTTAATGAATTTTAACTCAGTTGGGTCCAGACTTTGGATATTATCTATATCCTTTTTAATAAGGTTCATAATGATTCTTTCCATGGCCTTGCAGATGGGATTAGTCAAGCTTATGGGCCGATAATTCCCTGGGTTGGTTGATGGTCCCCCTTTGTGTAGAGGGATTACTGTTGTTGTTCTCCATTCCATCGGAACATAGCCAGTTCATGGGTTGTGGTTAAACATGGATCCAAGGGGGTATGCTAGGTCATGTTTTAAGTTGTTTAAAAGGCAACCAGGGATGTTGTCTGGTCCCATTGATGCTGTGTTTTTGGCCTTGGCGAGCGCTGAAATGACCTGCTCTCTTGACATAATAGGTTGAAGAATGGTGGCAGGTATACTTTGGGGGATAACTGGAGGGGATGGGGGGGTGAAGTTTGCTCCAAATCTGTCAGCTAGCAGGTTGGCTATTACCTCTGTTTGAGTATGCTGCCATCCATAACCAGTCCAGTGCAAACTTGGGTATTCCCTTTTAGATTTTGGATGTAGTTAAGGAATGCCTTGTGATGATCCTTAGCTAGGGAGGCTATTTTTGCTTCATAATTAGCATTTGGAGGGCTTGACAAGATCTCTAATTTGTTTGTTTAAGCTAAAGAGGGATTTCTTCCTCTGCTGAGCCAGTTCCCTCTTGCTCTTGGACATTAGTTTCTTCCTCTTGTAGTATAGCCTGTTTACACTAGGGGTCCACCAGGGTGGCTTGTTTTTCTGGCAAGACATGGTTTTAAATCTATCAGGTACATACAATACTATACAACTCCTTAAGTGGTTATACAGGGCATTGATGTACACCTCTGCATAAGAGTCCATGCTGTCTGCTTTCGAGGTGGGCTTTAAAACTTCTTATGCCATCGCTTAGAGGGAGGGAATTTGTCTTTGAAAAATTCTGAAGCATTTTTGATCTTGATAGGATGTCTGGTCTTATAATTACATCAATCAAGACTGACTTATGGTCCGATCTTACCAGGGAGAACATCACACGGGGGGGGGGGGGTAATGGTCTCCCATGTTAGTGAGTACTATGTCCAGGGCATTTGAGCCTCTTGTGTATGTGTTGACTAACTGTTCCAGAGCATTTGCTTTGACAAAGTCCAAGAACCTCTGAGCCAGCATGTTTCTGGTCATGTTTGTTTCCCAGTTCATGGTAGGATAATTAAAATCATCCATGGGTAATATGTTGGGCTGTATTGCAACTGACTGCAGTAAGTCCAGGTGAGAGGTATGCTTTTCCTGTTTCATAGTGGAGGACCTATAGCTAGCTATGATGAGGTAGGGGGCTTTGCCAATAGTTAATATGACATGGAGTAGCTAAAGACAGTCTTACTGTTTGACCAGTCTCGAGGTGTACTTATCCTTAATGAAGATGGATACACCTCCTCCTTTGGTTCTTTCATGCTTGTGGTCTGAACATATGAATGGCATTATAGCTCAGCATGGCCGGGGTGCTTTCCATGCCTTTGAACCATGTCTCAGTGACTGCACAGATGTCAACATCTTCCAAAGTAGGACTGTTTCTAGGGATTGCAGTTTCTTGTTTAGACTCCTAGCATTAAGTAGCAGTGCCTTGAATTGATTTAGAGAGGATTTTGTTATGTTGAGAGGTTGGTTATTTTGACACTGCCTAAAAAAGGAACAGTAAGGATTGCTAATGCATTTGCCAGTATCCAAAATCTTGAGGAGACAGGTGCAGACCATCTCTGGCAAAACAGTGTGGCCTGTCGAGTGTGATTTCCCAGATTGATATATATATTGGACCACCTTGGACTAAAACCAGAAGCTAAGCCAATTGCTAAAGTCAATCATTTTTTGTTTGGTTTGTATAGTGGCATCATCCTTGGTGAAGGTAGAATGCTGCTCAAGGCTAGGCACATACCTGCCTGTGACACATAATCTGAGAGCGTAGTCATATCTCTCTTCATATAGTCCGAGATACATTTCCATTCATTCACCCCAATATGGAATGATTTTAGAATGCAGCCAGGTCTGCATTGTTAGGTATCACTTTTCTTGCTAGTGCTTTTCCAGATTAAACTTAAATGCACATGGTCTTTTCCTGAACTGTACAAGTGCTACGCATTTAGACATGAAAGTATACTTTTAAAATATCTTTCATTCCCCGACACAACGACTTCCCTTAATTCAAATGCCTTGGACTTGTGTTGCCAGACTTGCATCTCCAGTATCACTTTAGCAAAATTAGCACCAGCTCTGTGGTATCAAAATATGACTATGTTTACAGTCTTCATAAAACATTCTATGTATGCTCTATGCCATAGGCAAAGGACTTCGCAAATTTAAGTGACTAAAATGCTTTTCTGGAAACTTTGCTTTCATATCATTAACATTTCTGTCTCAGTTTGTGATGTCATCTGTGTGATCCGACAGCATTAATTACTGTTGTCACATGCATTTATTTAAAGTGCAATAAACATCTGTTTTTATCAGTGCATCAGAAGTAAGCTCTCACTTTATTAGTGTATGGATGTATGTATCTAGGGCCTTTGTGGCATAAGGTCTTAAAGTTAGAAGCAAAATGCCAGAAGATCCACTCAGCAAATTGCTATCTGAAATGTCTAAGATGTGACTCGGAATATGAATTTAGATACTAGGAGTTATTTACTTTGGTGGAGAGGAGGGGGACAAGAGTACTGAGCAATCAAGCAGCTGTTGTTCTTATCCAGGTGCAGGGATTTCATTAACTGAGTCACTGGGTTCAGTCAAGCAGCCATGGTTGTCAGGGCTACCTTCAAGGACCTGTTTTGCTTATCTAGGCAGTCTGTGGACTTTGGTAACTTGCATGTCATTCTACTGGGGCATAAACTAAGAAACAGAAGCAAAAAAAAAATCACCAAAACAAGCATGTGATACCATTGCAGTAGTGGAGGAAAGGCTAGGATGGGGAATTTGGGAATACTATGCCTGACTGAAATCTAAGTGCTCAAAATGCAATTGCCAGACTACTACCTTGACTACACAAAATGCTTAAACACATTGAATTACAGTTATAGTTTTGTACCATTGCAGCCACCAAACATTAAAACAAATATTTTTGGCAGAGAAGCCTCCATGCAATACTATTTGGGTCTCGACTCCACTCATACATACATATATATATATATATATATATATATATATATATATATATATATATGGATCTAGTGTATAAGGTTGACTGTACGAAATATCAAACGGGTAAACCTCGAACTCAGTTACCTGAAATCAGAGTTTCACGAAACAACAGATAATAGAAACCAGGAAATGCTGAAGTTATCATGGCACAAGTGCACTCTCTCTGCACCTTTAAATTCATACGTTCATAGGTAGGTACTAGGCTATCGGCCCAAGGGCCTATGTAAGCCTAGCCAACAAGGTTCCTTGGCTTACGCCACCCAACAAAGTTATTTTCTTGTGCCACTGTCGAGCAGAGACACAGAAGTGATCCCTGGGGTGTATTTCCTATTTTCCATCCACTCATCAAGATTTTTCTTGAAGAGTGCTAATGAAGAACTTTGCTTGACATAGATGGGTAGCCTGTTCCAGAGTATGGGAAGTCTCTGGGACAGGAATCTATCCCTCCAGCATGTCCTGTTTATTGTGGTGACAAGGTTTAGGTCCCTAGAGCGTGTAGCTTGGAGGGATTGGGATTTCTTTAGGTGTAGCATGTCCAACAGCTCTGGGTTTGACATAGCTTTATATGTTAGGCAGAGATCGCCTCAGAGTAGGCGATATGCTACGGAGTAAAGCTGGATTTTTTTGAGACGGTCAGTGTAGGGCATTTGTTTGAGGCCAGTAATCCTCTTTGTGAGGTACTTCTGTGGAGTTTCCAGCTGCTGCAGATGTCTTGTGAGGTACATTCCAAAAGGGGCATTGTACTCTATAATGGGTCTAATGAGTGTCGAGTAGAGGGGGAGCAATGACCTCTTTTTTCCTGGATGAGAACCCTTTTATGATGAGGTGTGCCATGTAGAAGGACTTCCTGACTACTGTGGTGATGTGACTATCAAAAGAGAGACTACTGTCCACCTGGGTCCCATGTCTCTTATCACACATTCGGTGTTAAGTAGATTGCTGCCTATGTGGTAGTTCATGGGTACAGAGTTTTTACCAAAGGGAATGACACTGCACTTTTTGGCATTGAGCTTGAGGCCATGGCTCTGACAACAGGCATCTGTCTCAGCGAGGCCCTTCTGTAGGATCCACATCATTTGGGGATTTGACTATGGCTCCTAGTTTGCAGTCATGTGCGAACTTCATTAGCCAGAGGCCTTCTGTGTTAGCCTGTACTTCAGAGAAGTAGATACCAAACAGGAGAGGTCCCAAGACAGAATCCTGTGGTACTCCACTTGTCACTGCTTTGAGGTCAGATTTGGAGTCTGCAACTTTTACAGTGTGGGTTCTGTCAGTGAGCCAGTTAGCAACCGTCCACCCATTAAAACATATATGTTGTACTTAGCTACAGCTGCAGCTATGTACTATGGCGGATGTATGCAGGAAAGCTCCCAGGGTGCTGGGGGAAGTATACAAAACCACCAAATCTCAAAAGGGTAAGGACGTGCTCATAGCTGAAGGATACATGTATAATTTCGAAAAAATGGGTAAAACCCAGAAATATTGGTGCTGTAAGTACAAGAAAGCTGAATCGTGTAAAGGGAGAGCAATTACAGAAGTAGTCAGCACAAGTGAGGAGTTAGTTAAGTCTGCTGCTCATAATCATTCTGGGGAGCCTGAGGAAGTGGAGAAATATGCAGTGTGCCACAGTTTGAGGCAAAGAGCTACCCTATCTAGGGATTCGCCTTGTCTAATAGTAGATGATGCAGTGGCATCTTCCTCGCTTGATTTTGCTCCCACCCTCCCTGGTAGAAAAGCACTTTTAGAGCGAGTACATTGACTTAGAGTGCAGCAAAGGGGAAGCTTGTTTGGGGTTGTTAGAAATACAAAGCAAGGATTTCCCTTTAAATGACGGCATGCTGATGGAAAGAAAATTGTGGGATGCTAACAATGACTCAGTAGTTGTGGTTTTAACTACTAGGCAAAACTTAAAAGACTTGCGTAAAAGTGACATCTGGCTAATGGATGGAATACACTTTGCTAGGGGAACCCAATGTTGACAGTTGTACACTATACATGCACTATTAAAGTATGGAGCATACTCAAAGAGTGTACCATTACTTTTCTGTTTAATGAGTAAAAAGTCACTTCGCTGCTATAATTATATGTGGCAGCGTCTGTTTGAAATGTGTGCTGCTGAAGACTTGGAGCGTGAAGTATCCTATCTGCTTTGTGACTTTGAGATAGCGGCCATAAAAAGCATTAAGGTGAATGTTAGTAATGTAATTTGTAAAGGTTGTTGCTTCCATTTTGGAAGAAATATCTGGCAAAAGGTACAATCTTTGGGTTTGGGTGCATTGTACAACTCCAACATGCAGTTCCAATTGGCTGTCAAATAGCTGCATTAGTGTTTCTTGAGGAGAAGGATGTTACACCAATGTTTGTTAGACTGAATGAGTGTTTTCCTGTTGAAGGTAGGGACTTATTGAAATACTTTGCTGAGTGGTACTTGTATGGCAAACCACAGACTTTCAGCACCCGGTCTACGAGTAGTGTAAGATTTCCACCTCTAGTTCTTGTGACATTTTGGAATATTAGTGTTTTAAACGAGTTAGGGTTACCTAGGACACAGAATTGTGTGGAAGCTTGGCACCGGCGGTTCAAGTGCATGACCGGGATGTATATTTGTGATGTATTTACTGCGGTTTCTGCAATTGTTAGAGAGCAGAATTGAGTAGATGAGATTAGATGCCACCTGTCTACAGCCTGTCCTCAGTCTCCTAAGAAACATTGCTTACTAAGGAGACAAAAGCAGTTTCAAACTATTTTTGAGCACATAGGGAAGTATGACACTGTGGAGTTTGTTAAGGCTATACCTACTCTACTGCAGATGTGGTTGGGGAATTGACACATAAAGTTCAGGTGAAGGGTGGATACTCACGGTGTTTCTACTGGTTGTGGTCTGATTTCTGCTGTATGAGTAATTGGTCTATATTCACTAGGGTCTATATTAATGCTTAAAAAAGTGAACGCTGATTTATTGACCCCATGTAAGCAAAAGCTTACAATCCTGAACACTTAAAACAGTGATTTTTTCCCAGGGAAAAAAATCGCTGTTCCAAAAAAGAAAAAAATACTTTAAACATTACATAAAGTGGGGGGCTTCACCCCCCACACTCCCCCTACTTAAATATACCAACTTTGAGATAGACTACAGTGTGATGAATGGCAAAAATAAAAAAAGCGCCGCGTTTCTTTTTCAGAAGAAAAAGGAATGCTTATATGCCATTTCGGTGTTTTGCCATTTTGTGCTTTCAAGTTCGATCAAGATGCATTCTTTCGAATGTGTCTTTGATCATATAATAGGGAACCATTAACTATATGGTGATTTCTGCATTAGAGTGTAGCACTTGGGTTGCACTGCGTTCATCCGCCTCTGTGTAATTCAATGTTTTGTGGTTCGTCATTGTCAGATTTCGTGCAATTGTGATTTTGGTGTTTTCCGTTCATGTTTCCTGTGTTCGGTATTTCATGCAGTCGACCTTATACACTAGATCCATATATTTATATATATTATGTGTATGTATAGATATACATACTTACATACTCACACACACACACACGCATATATATATATATATATATATATATATATATATATATATATATATATATATATACACATACACACACTGCAAGGAAAACTGATACTTGTGAGCAACAAAGCTGCTGGTGGAGAATCCTAAAAAATCAGGTAAAAAGAATTGTGCACTGTAGACATGCTTGGTTGAGACTCCAGAGTAATCAAGCAGTTATAACTTGGTCAGATCTGATGAAGCTCATTTAAGGGTGAAAGCACTCATCTATTCATTTTTCAATAACGACATTTTGATTTCTAAACAAGTTCTAATTGCTTGATTACTCTAAAGTCTCAACTGAGCTTGTGTACACTGCCTGTTTTTTTCCCTAATTTTTTAGGATTCTCAGCCAGCAGCTTTGCGGCTCACAAGTAACAGTTTTCACTGTGATCTATTGTTTTTCATTATGGGAGGGAGATGTCTTACTCACCCACCCCCCAAGGCTGGAAACCTATTGTGCCTCAACACAAAGATCTATGCTTTGATATATATGTATGTATATATGTATATACAGATATAGATAAATAGATACTGTCACTCTAGTGATATTTTAACTTGGAGAAAGCACAACCATTTAAAACAAAATCTCTGTCTCTCCACAACAAGTAAGGTCCTTTGTGGTGGTCATTTCATGTAGCAAAGGAAGTGAGGTAAATCCTCCTCACACACACACACACACACACACACACACACACACACACACACACACACACACACACACACACACACACATGCACGCCTGGGGAGAAGTGCTCCAGAAGTATGTCTTTTTAACGTGGGACAAAACAAACGCAGAGAGGACATGCAGGCAATCGACTTTTTACCACATGAGGGAAGTATGGCAGATTTCTGTGCTGTTCCTTATTCTAACTTCCTGAGATACACACCATACTTGGCTCTGCTGACAGAGGTTGGAATTTGCATATGCCCTTCTCTGATGAGTTGCTATGTTGCAAAATCTGTTGCAAATTCTGTTAGAAAGCTTCCTTGGCATTAAGATCATGAGGACGTGCTTGTTTGTAAATTGCCATATTTGCCTCTGTACCAGCTGCAATCCCCCTCTTGAATCTCCATGGCGTTGAGGTCTAAAACCCTATACTCTGATCCAGATGGCCTAGCTTTGAGTAGCAACCCAGACACTAACAGAACCAGCTGTAAAATTAAGGAATGAATGGCTAGAAGCCTGCTAATCTTCCTCAGGATGAGGGTTTGAGGTGTAAAATTACTATCCAATTATCTTCTTAAACTGGATGGAAATCGAATCAACTGGGACTGCATCGAGAAGAGCTTCTATTGCTAACTTTAATGACTACAAAAGAGAGCATGACAAAATAAGGCAATTATTTACAAAGAAAATACCATGTCATTTGAAAGTGATTACTTGGTTTTAGTTTTTGGAAATAGAAGAGATATGGCAAAGTTAATTTATATTTGAAAATGTGTGAAATAGAATACAGTTGGAATTCTTTATGTTCCAGAAGAAATAAATGCACCAGAGGCTATGGAAGAAGTGGATAAAATGCTTCACAAAACTGGGATCTCAGATATATTGTGTAGGGTTGCATTTACTGCTAGAAGAAATTTGCCAAAGGACAGGAATAGCCTGTCTCACTTGCACACAAACAGTTAAAAAGTAACCTGGACTATTATAACAACTAAATTAAGTCTGCAAATAGAATAAATAAATATCAAATGTACTTCAAAAAGAATTGCATGGAATGCAACTAAAGCTAAACACAACAACATGTGGGACTATTTCAGCAGTGGAATAACCAGTTCTGGAGTGAAATCTAACTCCAAACCTAAACAAAACATCAAGAAGAGCTATTTCAACGGCAGGAAATAGCACTGCTGGAGAGAAAAATCTAACTCTAAATTATAGGGAGAGTTGAATGTGTTTTATACCTTTCTAAATGTCCTTTGCTTACACTAACTCAAATTATCTTTGCAAGCAGAAAAATACACATAAAGTGCAATCTAATATATAATAAGAGCGACTGAAGAACTTTAAATAGTCACAGAATTCAATTGCATTGAAACAATACTACTTTATTGGAGATTAATTTGATTTTCAGGTGTATTATTGCATCATGCACTTTACAAAATAGATTGCAATGGACTAATAGTTAAGGGAATTATGACATTTGCATTGATGCAGTTCGGAAATTTCAAAGACACAGAATTCACGAGGAATATGTAGATGCAAGATTTTTTTCCTGGTTTTCTTGGGGAAAGTTCTCTCATTATGCCTGGACAAGAGACAGCTGAGAATACCTAAGAATGTAGGTTAATAATATAAGCTGTACAATGGCTGAGCGATTTCATTCATTACATTTTATATACTGCAAAGGCACATAACAGTGTGGGGAAGTGCTCTGAAAAGAAAACTTTAGTTGATTTGGAAATTGTTCTTTTCTGGGTTACTAAGAACACTATATGCATGAGTGTAAAATTACAATGCTGTAAACCTAAACAGTAAAGCAAGACAAATTATATTGTACTTTTAGATTTATTTGTGAGCGAAGACTAAAACATATCAAAAGAAGAGAGAAATATGGTAGTTACATGAGAGGTTATGTGGCAGATCAGTGAAAAGATGCTGCAAGTGTATAATGGGAAACTATTTGTCAAAATGTCTTTTTAACTTGCTATTAGCAACATTAAGGAGTACAATGCTAACATGAAATGTTTGCAGTAGTGATGAAATATAAAAAGAATTATACAATGACCCCCATTAATAGTCCAAAATTTGCACACTGATTGGCCAGCGTGCCCGTTGTTGTTGTTGTGTCTTTCGGCTTTTCCCGGTTAGGGGTCGCCACAGTGGAACTCCAGTCCACTAATGATTGGCAGTAGATTTTTACATGCCGACTTGCCGGGCCTGACACACAACCTTCAACAAAGGAACGCCCATTCACGCATGTCGCTACACAGAAGATGCTCTAACTGAGAATCGAACGGAGCAACATCTTATTGTGAGGCGACAACGCTACCGCAGCACCACCACCGCAGTATGTAAATCCCACAATATACCAATGGAAAAGGGTCCAGTCGCCTGGATTTTTTTCCATTGGTGTAAAGTGTCCAAAACCTTCTTTTTTTTAATAAATAAAAAAAGAAAAAAAACAGAGCAACAGAGACTTTCTTTTCTCCATTGCTTCCATTTCAAAGCATTGATGTACTGGGTATGTGTAGGAATGCAAGTCCTATATGCATGCGCAGTACATCAACACAAGAAAGCAGTATACCACCACCGGCGGAAGAACAGTAATGTGCCATTATACAAAGACATTATTTAAGAAAAGTAAGTATTTTTTTCTTAAATAATGTCATTGTATAATAACAATAACCAACTCCGTGGTTGTGGTATATTGAAATTTACCCACAGTTGGCTTTATTTAATCACTCGGGCTTCACCCTCATGATTAAAATACGCCAGCCGTGGGTAAATCTTCAATATACCACACTACGTTGTCGGTTATTGCTTAAATAAACATAAGGCTTCTACTGAATTTATTTTAATAAAAATCTATCACTTCAGGAAACTGATTCATGCACAGATCTAGATAACAGCCTAGCAATTTGTTGCAGAGGACTAAGTCTATGAGCTCATAATAAGCTTAGTCTTGCAGTCTAGGGATTGATTCCTTTGGTTTCCATGTGCCTGCTCTATGACTTTGAACAAGTCAGTCAAAAATTCAGTGCAGCCTGGTTGTCCCTGAAACAAACCTCTCATCTGCCCCTTATTTTGGAGAATGTCCTTAATTTTGCTTTATATCTTATATATATGCCGTGTCTTTCATAACATTTTTGATTTTCTGGTAAATCAAAGAAGACTGCAAGCAGTCAGTAATCCCAGATATTAAAGTTGCTTACTTCCTATTATTTAGAAAATGCATATTGATGCAAAACCTGTTGTTCTATTAACCTTTTAACTGAATTAGAATGATATATAAAACTGTACTTGATTCAGGGCCTTTCTCCTCCTATTATTTTTGGCTATGTCCATGACTGTTGAACAACAAAATTAAGAGGTGTGCCCTGAAAAGAGACCTGTGCTTATGAATTGAATAAAACCAACAAAACATGCTCATAAGATTTATTTGCAAATTTTATGTTCTAGGAAAACATTGATAGTACCATTTATAAATTACAGTTTTAATGTCAATGCATGTATAGGATAGAATATCAGTTTGTGTACCCTTTACAGCATATACTGCATTCTTTAGTCAGTTGCTTACAACATTAAATCAACCTGATGATTTAATGTTACATTTCTGAAATTAAGAACATTTGAAAATAGTCTCTGAAATTTTATGACAGAAAAAGCATGGTGTGATACGACAATCCAAATTACTATGTGTCAGAAACAGTGATATTTGAGAGAGAACAATGCAGTCTGAAATGAAGATCCAGGTTACATGGATTTGTGGTCATACTTGATCATGTCAGCCAAACACAATTATTATTCCCAGGTAAAGAAAATGTTAACAAGATCAATGTTATGCATTCAAATCGATTCGGAGTCAGATTCAAGGCATAAAAGTGCATCTTTTGTTTATTAAATCATGATCAAGTGGCAGCTACTTGAAAAGCAGAAGAAATAGAAAACCTGGGGTTCACAGGGACATTGGATCATGCGGAGCCTGAGTAGAGGGGGGATATTAATGTGCACCCTCTTTTGATGAGCTCTCACATGGTGAACACTGGTGGATGCTATTAAAACAGTTCATATGTTTAAAAGCCAGAATATTAAAGCCCAAATCAAAAATCCAAAGTATATATTTTAATTAGCTATTGCAAAACAACCCAAATTAAGAAATTTAGCATCTCACTATCTTAGAGCACTGTTTTACAATTACAGAAGCAGAACAAAATTCAAAGGTAACTTACAGGGCGGCATTTACTTATGTACCCATGCGTGTGCACAAACACACATACCATATGAAATTCGAAATTTTCAAACTTCGACATTCTGAAATGAATCCATATATATATATATATAGAGAGAGAGAGAGAGAGAGAGAGGGAGAGATATTCTGTTGGTTTGGGTCAACATCTGTTTAATTGACTGCATTCGGTTGACTATACAGTCAACAGGTGTATGAGATTGACAGTCACTGGATAAGGGAATATTCCCTTTCTTTGGTGACTGTGCAATCTCATAGTTAGTAAATATAATTAGCAGGGCGTGGGGAGATATTTATATTTTTTAAAGTAATATTTGTATGTGCAGAGAAGCAGTCTTAGTGCATGTGTACTAGAAAGTTGACATTTCTGTTTCCTACATAGAGTGGTTTACCTTCAAGATGTCAACATTCATGTCAGTGTACCAAATGAAAGTAAATCTCATATATATATATATATATATATATATATATATATATATATATATATTTATACATAAATACACAAAGGGCTACATGTACACATGGACCCATACATGTATACACACACACACACACACACACACACACACACACACACACACACACACACACACACACACACATATGCATATGGCACCTAGAGTGGTTCAGACAGCTGTCACGGCACCACTGGAATACTGTTAAATATAATGACATGCATATCTGGGCTGCAGTGACATCGACATAGTTCAACATGCCTGCAATATAAAAGTGCTTCATAGCTTTGTAAAGTTGGTCATGTAGTGCAAAGGCCAATGAGATGCAAATAGGCACTGATATGCAGAAATTGGTAATGAACACAATACACTTCAGAAGCATCCTAAGCTGTAATACTTATTCCTGCATATTAGCTTAAATCAAATTGTCCAAAGTGCATAGTGCTGTCTCCTTGTACACTGCTCAGTGCAGCTGTTTGCCATTATGTTGAACATGAAGACATATACTGCATAAAGCTGTGACTGTAGTAATTTCTATTTATTTGTCAGCTGCACAGTGTTGCAGTGCTCTGTATCCCTATAGCATGTTAAGGTTCCTCCTTGCATGGCTAGTGAGCCTTGTAGAGTATGATGCTTAAAGCTCTTGTAATTTGTACCTTATGGATACTCTGTGACTAGGTGCTGAATTCCAAATGAGCTGTTTCATGTTATAAGGCTTTAGAACAGCATATTCCTGTAGCAATTGATTTGCTATTATACTGGAGGTTGCACAGTGCTGCTGCACTGTGCATCATGTAAATCATCCCCCTTCATTCTGTGTAAAATTTAAATGTAGGCAGCACTGCAGGTTGCATCATGTAAATCATCCCCCTTCATTCTGTGTAAAATTTAAATGTAGGCAGCACTGCAGGTTGCACAGTGCTGCTGTACTGTGCATCATGTAAATCATCCCCCTTCATTCTGTGTAAAATTTAAATGTAGGCTGCACTGCAGTATCTGTTGTAATGTTTCTAGAGCCACAAAGCAAAACAAATCAGCAACACTTAAAATGCAAAAAGTATTTATTAAAAACTGTAAGGTTTAGCTTGTTAAGTAAACCAATTATCAGACGTCATGAGTACAGTTAACACCTTCCAAAACATACAAATTGTATCAATTAATTCTGTGTTTTTAAATATTGCTATTTTGTTTTTTCTTTAGTGTTTTCATGCTGTAATTAAATAAGCTGCAATTAAATAAGCAGTTTTTGGTTTCATGGTTTGGTTTTATTTACATTTATTATTTCAATGGTTAATCACCACAAATGCTTTTTTGCTTTGCTATTGTAGGGCAAACCATATACAATCCTGCTAGTACTCTAATCTTGCTATTAAACCCTTAAAAGCTACTGTGCTGATGACATATAGAGTGTGCAGTGCCACTTACTACTATGTGTCAACCATTCCGCTGTGGTGTGCACTGAGCATATGGTAATCCATTCAACTGTGGTGCAAACTGATCATGTGCTAACAGATATTGTTGTGCAGTGCATCAGTCATTCCACTGTAGTGTAAATTGAGCATGTGCAAACAGATACTGTTATGCTGTATACCACCCATTTAACAGTAGTACACACTGACCATGTGTTAAAAGATTGTGTTGTGCAGTGCACTATTCATCCGACTGTGGTGCACACTATGGAAGTTCTGATAAATGCTACTTTGCAATGTACCATGTCTTTTTTAGTCTAATACATACTGTGTACATGCTAACAGATACTATTGTGCAGTGCACTTCTCATTTCACTGTGGTGCACACTAAGCAAGTTCTGACAAATACTATTTTGCAATGTAACACCCATTTCAATCTAGTGCACATGGAGCATGTTCTAACCAATGGACACTTCTGCTCTGAATAATACATCTGCATCATCCAAGTCACCAGCTGTACTCTGGCATCAGATATGGAAGGCAGTGAGTCACAGTTATAGGATCATAGGAAGTTGCTAGGCTAATGGCCCTAGGGCCCTTACAAGCCTAGCCAAGTTCTACCCTTATTTCCTCGATCAGCACCAAATGCCCTTGTCCAAGAGGGACACATGTGGAACCCCCAGGGTGAACTTACTGTTACCAATACAATCATCCAGATTGTGTTTGAAGAGGGCCAATGAGGTGCTCTGTTTGACATGAAGTGGGAGCCTGTTCCAAATGTGCGGTAACCTCTGAGAGACAAATCTGTCCCTCCAGCAGATTCTATTAATGTCACCTACCAGGTTAAGGTCTTTAGAGTTAGTAACTCGTGTACCATTTGACTTGCAGATATGCAGCATTTCTAATAAAGAAGTTTCAGAGATTGCCTTAAATGCAAGGCAGAGATCACCTCTGAGTAGTCTGTATAAAACAGAATAAAGTGATAGTGATTTTAGATGATCCACATAGGACAGATGCTGAAGACCTTGAATTTTCCTTGTGAGGAACCTTTGTGGTTTCTCCAATTGCTGCAGGCATTTGGAAAGGTACACACCACAAGGGGCATTGTACTCAATTATTGGCCTAATGAGGGATGAGTACATGGAGTTATAACTTCTTTTTTCTGGAGGCAATACTCTTACTTATGAGATGAGCAATATAGAATTTCCTTTTTACCACTGTGGCGACATCGTGATAAAAGCTATGATTGTTGTCAACCTGTTTGCCCAGGTCTCTCACCATTGCAGTCCATCTATCTTTTAAATATATGTTCTCTGGTTGAATCTATCTACAGCCAGTGATTAAAAGGAAAAAAGTCATGGCATTATGCAACTAGAAATAGTAAACAATAATCTCTTGGTATTCATAAACCCCTTATGGATATCAGAAGCAAGCTTCCTCTTTGTATAAAATAAAAATAGTTGTTTGCAGTCTAGAAACATAAAGCTTTTTGATCACACAAGCCAATAGTAGCCTCTACCACTGCTCACAATGCAAGATTTTTTAAGTAATGTGGTAAGGAAATAACCTCTCCTCTCAGGCTCCTCATGATTTGGGATACCAGTAGCTAGTAGTAGCTGAATTCCAGAACATTCCTCCATACAAGTTTCATGGCTGACTTCTTGATATGTGTAAATGATACTTTTGACATTGAATGGGGTTTGTGTGGTAATGTCAGTTGAGAACAGTTATGACAGGCACTGTTATACTACTAGCATTATGGAATGACAGCTTTCATTCAGTCCTCCTATATGCTAATAAATAATAACCTTTGTTGAGCAGGTAAGCCCACTAGTCACACAGTTTCTTTTAAGGGGTAACCCAGGAGTAATGTCTAGTTAAGTGACTTACTGAAGGTCACACAGTAGGCAAATGAGGACTTGGGGAATCTAACCTAATCTAAACTAATCTTTACCCTCTGTACCACTAGTTTCCTAATATTACCAGAGTAGCATAGTCCCATACAACATTTATGTTGTATCCTACCTATATAGTAAGCCAGCCATTTTAGAAGAGACACATAAGAAACTTGTTTCACAAATGTTTTTCATGGGTCAAACCCTACACAGATAAGGGAGTTGGCACACCGCTGACCACTGTAGCTACAGACAGGCCTAAACTGGACAGAGAGAGAGAAGATGTCTTACTAAGTGACCTGCGCATTGGGTATGAGGAGAGAGGGAAATTACTGAAATATCATTTCATATATGCGCCTGAAATAGGGCTGCTATGGGGGAGTAGATATAATCTGTGCGTCTGTGTTCTTGGGATGGATGTGTATGAGCAGAAGGATTTTAAATTGTATGATTGGGCGTGTAAGAGAGAGGGTGGTTCATTACGTACATCAGTATGTTTAGGATGGGACTGGGACGGCATAGGGGTGTAAAGGACATATATCATTGTGCTGGAGATAGAATTGTTACAGGAGAAGCCTATGCCATTGTGTACTGCTTATGCATATGGAATGTGTACTATACTCTTTTACTTCCCCACCTGTATCAAAAGGTCAGCAGGTACTGTGGAGACATCCTTTGCAAATCTTGGTAGGTCTGTGCCACATAATGTACCCCTGCATTATACAGTGTAGGATTCTTCATTCCCAGTCAGTATGCTATACTTCAGAAATATACTGCTAAAGAACAACAAGTGGAACCTGTGTGTTGAGAGACAGCCTTACAAGACTATCTGCAAATATATACTGCTGAGTATATTTTTCTGTATTATTCTGTATTATAGAGCTAAATTGTTGCTTTGATACCTGTTGTCTTACTGTTCTGCAAATATACAGAGATCTGTATATATTTGTTTGGTTTTATAATTTGCACTCTGATTCCTCACATCTCTGTTGAAACTGTCTTCCCCACCCCACCCCTCATTTTGCTTTCAATTGCTTGTGTGTTGTTAACTCAAGGTTCCCTTAATTTGAAGTGTTAATAGCAGCAGTCTGTATTTTAAGTGGAACCTGTGTGTTGAGAGACAGCCTTACAAGACTATCTGCAAATATATAGAGATGAGTATATTTTTCTGTATTATTCTGTATTATAGAGCTCAATTGTTGCTTAGATATCTGTTGTCTTACTGTTCTGCAAATATACAGAGATCAATATATATTTTTTTAGTTTTAGAATTTTCACTTTGATTCCTCACATCTCTGTTGAAACTTTTCCCTACCCCCCTCCCTGTTCCCACACCCCCTCCCTGTTCTTGGTTGTAGTTTAAATTTGGTGGCTTTTGCAGTGTCCGTCCCACTGTAGATTTGATCTAGGACACACCCCCAGTCCCATCTCTTTACCACATTCTACCCAATAAACCCTTTCTGCACTTGCTTTTAGTCCTTTTTAATTTAATTACATTTTTTCAAACTGTGTGTGGACTAATATTGCTACATACTCAAGTGTGCCAGCTTGCATTGCATGTGAATTGTTTTTACTACTGTTTTTGCTACTTTTCTGAAAAAAAAATGTAAGCCTGTTTCCTACCTTTCCTGTAATTAGTGTTCCAGATACAGATTTGCTGTATCCAGGACTATTTGTAAGCTTCTGAGCCCCCCCAAGCCTTTCTGTGTTGGAGGGAAGGCTTCTAGCTTATCAGTGGGAGTGGTAACCATTAGGTAACCTGTCTACCACATAATTAGTGGTTCTGGCCCAGAATTTGTAGTTATTGGCCGTTTGGGCAGTCTTCCATCTCTCTCAACTTTCTGATTTGAAGGCCTGCATTTGCACTTGTTTCTGTCTTGTAACTCCTAGGCCCATCTCATTTGCTTACTCAAAAAAAAAAAAACTTTAACTGTATTTGTGTTTCTTCCTACTTTATTTTGCTTTTGCGTCATCTTAAAAGTACTCAATTGTATTTATTACTGCTTGGTGTAACTCATTCTAAGCCTTTTAGTTTAAGCACTTGGGCTTCAGACCAGTTGTTTTACATTAGGAAGGTTTGTGGTCTGCACTGTAGTGGCAGAACAGGTAGCTTACATCCTTCTAAGTTGGGAACTGCTGATTGAGGGTTCAGTGTCTGTTATTCTAAAAGTGTATTAATTCTGGTTTAAGCACTTGGGCTTCAGGCCAGTTATTTTACATTAAAAGGGTTTGTGGTCTGCACTCTTGTGGGAGGAGAGGCTGGACTCTGCCCTTCTGAGCTGGGAATTTCTGGTTAAAGGCTTATAGTGCCTGCATATTTGAACTGCTTCTTGCTGAAATTGGTACACCTTGTTTGCTGTAGCATAGACTAGATCCAGGCCTGCTGAATCTAGCTTTGTTTGTATAACTTGAGCACTAATCCAGGCATTCTTTAAAGTATTCAATTGTATTTATTACTGCTTGGTAGTAACTTGATTAAAGTGTAGCTATCATTCTAAGTCTTTTGGATTAAGCACTTGGGCTTCAGACCAGTTGTTTTACATTAGGAAGGTTTGTGGCCTGCACTGTGGTGGCAGGACAGGTAGCTTACATCCTTCTAAGTTGGAAACTGCTGATTGAAGGCTCAGTGTATTAGTTCTGGTTTAAGCACTTGGGCTTCACGCCAGTTATTTTACATTAAGAAGGTTCGTGGTCTGCACTCTTGTGGGAGGAGAGGCTGGACTCTTCCCTTGTTTGCTGTAGCATAGACTAGATCCAGGCCTGCTGAATCTAGCTTTGTTTGTATGCTTGTTGTTTGTTTGCTTGTTATTTCCCTGAAACGCTAATTCCACCTAAAACGCGGCTTTTCAGCGCTTCTGTGGATCCCTAGTGATATCTGCATTGCTTACTGTACTTATTTTCTTGTTTCACTTGAAAGAAAGTTACTGTTTGTTGTTTTTGCACTTAAGTTACCTGTAACACATTGCATTTAAGTTACCTGACACTTGCTCACTAAAGCAATTATATAAGTCAGCACTAAAAATTTAAAAGCACTACACCCTCACAAACTCCCCTTGAGTACCTCGTTCCCCATTGGCCCTTTTTTTCAATTATAAAGGAATTCCCAATACTATTCTAACATGTCCAAAGGTCAGTTGTCAATCTCCTCTCCAGTGCAGCTGGTGAATCTGGGAATCTTGAGACAATGTTACAACTGCCTCATGTACACAGACAACCCACTCCTCCTCCCAACAAATTCCAACACATGTGAGAGATGCAACCATATAGCCATACTGGAGGCTAAGCTCTCTCAACTCAGTACTGGCGAAACCAGTCAGGAGGAGAAGGAAACCACACTCACTACAATTCCAGTCTCACATAGACCTACCACGACAGCAAACCAAACACATAAACACACAAAACATACTCGGAGGCTCTAAATAAAAATCTGCCTAAGCAGCAGAGACCTCCAAAGCAGACACCCAAGCAACCGCTACCCCAAAACAAAACACATGCAACACATAGCTCACAAAGCCAGTGTGCCAAACAGTCACAGCCCTTAAGGCTAAACAACACACCTGATACACTTGTAATAGGTGACTCTATCGTCAGGCACACTGACGTCCCGCTCACCAGGCTGAACAAGGAGAAGGTCACGGTGAGCTGCCTGTCGGGCGCTAGGATCCACCACATAACACAAACACTCAGGTCACTCCAAGGCAAGTACAAATATGACTCAGTCATTGTCCATGCTGGTGTGAATGACCTGAGACGTACCTCCCTGGACTACATGAAAAGAGAAATAGAGGAGGTCTCTGAGCATGTAGCCCAGGCCGGTATGACCCTGACCTTGAGTAGCATCTTACCCTCACCAAGAATGATGCCACAATATGAAGACAAGATGATCAATTTCAACAATTGGCTTAAGTATTGGTGTCATTCAAAGGGGATCCAATGCCTGTCAGCCTGGGATGACATGCTCAACAAGCCACAATGCTTCGCTAGGGATGGCTTGCACCTGTCACCCCTGGGCTTTCGGATATTGGCAAAGGATCTTGCTACCCCCATAGTGCCTTTTTTAGGCAAGGCTCAAAAGACAAACCCACCTCCATAGGTATCACAAGGGATAAGAAACTAAGAGTAATGCTACTCAATGCCAGAAGTCTAAACCTCAAGATGCACGCACTCAAAACTCTCCTTAGCATGGACAACATCGATATCTGTGCAGTAACAGAAACCTGGTTCAAGGCTCCCGAGAGCACACCAGCACTACCGGGTCATACCTCATACCATGCTTTTCAGCTCCAAAACTTGGACCGAACCACAAAAGGAGGGGGAGTATCAATATCCGTCAAAGATATCCACACCTCCAGGTTGGTGGCACAGCACGAAGCATCAGAGACTATCCATGTGCAACTAACAGTGGGTAAAACTGCCTTCCAGTTTATAGCCTGCTACAGACCACCCTCCCAAACCCAGGAACCCCACTCGGCCTTCCTGAGAACACTGGAAAATATGAAGGTCTCTCCAAACACCATTATATTGGGTGACTTCAACTACCCAAACATAGACTGGGAGCATTACTCTAGCTCAAACACCCTAGCCCAAAGGTTCCTAGAATTTATAAACTCAAATGCTATGGAACAACTTGTTACCACTCCCACAAGAGGGGGAAAATATACTGGACCTGATCATCACCAACATGGGGACTCTATGCTCCAGACCAGAAGTGTATCCCTCACTGGTAAGATCAGACCATAAACTAATCTCACTGGAAATTCAAATCCCGACTCCACCCCCTGCCCTGAAAACCACAGTCAAAAACTTCTCTAAAGCAAATTTCACACTCCTCAAAACTGAGGTGGAATCCTTCAAAGCCCCCGGGCCTGTGGAAAATACAGCCCAAACCGCAGAATCCTTTATAAACGCATTCTATGAACACCTTCAGGAATGCATGGATCATGCAATCCCAAATAAAACCAAGACCCAATCCTTGGAAGCTACTACATGATAGAGCAAAATCCCAAAAAGGGAAGGCATCCCTGATCAGTATTAGTAAAAAACTACGGGCACTCATAAAATCGTCTAAGGCCAGCTTTGAGAAAAGAATTGCACAGGACACTAAGGATAATCACAAGGCTTTCTTTAGTTATGTTAGGAACCTGGGTGGGAATGCCCAGATATGCTCATAATTAGTCCAAAATGACAATAAACACCCAACCCACAGACATTGCCAACATCCTAGCTGACAGGTTCAGCGCAAACTCCCCCCCCCCCCACCAAAAGGGCAAATATCTATCCCAGAAGAGTGCTGCTCCCTGACATCTCAGATGCTCAGGTAAGAGCTGCCCTCTCCAAAGCAAAAAACACAGCATCAATGGGACCAGACGGTGTCCCGGGCTGCATAATACATGAACTCCAGGAAGAGATAAACCCAAACATAAAACTACTGTTCAATCTCAGCCTTACTACAGGATATGTACCCAAAGAGTGGCGTACAGCAACAGTGGTCCCTCTCCACAAAGGTGGTGCCTCAACGGATCCTGGAAACTATTGCCCCATAAGCCTGACTAGCTTGGTCTGCAAAGCTATGGAAAGGATCATCATGGACCTCATAAATAAAGATATTGGGGACCTACAGACACTGGATCCTACCCAGTTCGGCTTTGTTAAGGGCAGATCCTGCCTCTTAAACCTGGTTGATTTCTTTGAAACAGTCACCAAGGCCATTGACTAGGGGAAGGTGGTCCACACAGCCTACCTGGACCTCGCAAAAGCCTTCGATACAATACCCCACTCGGGCATTAAAGATAAGCTCACCAGCTTAAATATAAACCCCTATGTCACTAGATGGGTTGCAAACTGGCTCAAGGACAGAACCCACGTGGTTAGAATTGCTGGAGCCATGTTAGATTCCAAACCAGTTACAAGTGGCGTCCCACAAGGCTCAGTCCTGGGACCTCTCTTGTTCGGTATATATTTCTCTGAGGTACAGGCCAACATGGAAGGACTGTGGCTGACCAAGTTCGCAGATGACTGCAAACTGGGCACCATAATCGACTCTCCAGCCGACACAAGCATCCTCCAAAAGGGCCTCATAGAAACAGACAACTGGTGCCAGAGCCATGGCCTCAAGCTAAACGCCAAAAAGTGTATAGTCATCCACTTTGGCAAAACAAAGTGCCCACAAATTACCACATAGGTGGTAATCCATTAAGTATAGAAGAAGTAATTAGGGACATGGGGACCCAAGTTGATAGCAATCTCTCATTTGACAACCACGTGGCCAAAGTGGTTAGAAAAACATTTTATATAGCCCACCTAATCATGAAGGGATTCACATCTAGATCAGGGGAGGTCATTGTGCCTATTTACTCATCCCTCATCAGGCCCATAATTGAGTACAATGCCCCTTTTGGGATGTACCTTACCAGACACCTGCAGCAACTGGAAAGACCCCAAAAGTACCTCACCAAGAGGATCAAAGGGCTCAAACAGATGCCATATGCTGCCCGGTTAAAGAAACTCCAGCTCTACTCAGTGGCATACCACCTGCTCAGAGGCAATCTGTGCCTGACGTGTAAAGCCATGTCCAACCCGGAATTAATGGACATACTGCACCTCAGAAAATCTAAATCCCATCGAGCTACGTGCTCGAGAGACTTGAACCTCAGCACTGAAATAAATAGGACATGCTGGAGGGACAGATTCATAACCCAGAGGCTCCCTTCACTCTGGAATAAAATCCCAGTCCAGGTTAGGCAGAGTCCCTCATCGACTCTCTTCAAGAGGAATCTTGATGAGTGGATGGAAGATCGTAGGTTTACCCCGGGTATCACTTCTGTGTCACTGTTAGACAGAGGCACAGTATACTAACCTCGAAAAAGGGCATAGCAAAATTAATTTAAAATGGGTGGCGAAAGCCAAACACACTCTGGCTAGGCTTATAAATGCCCTAGGGCAGATAGCCTAGTATAAACCTATGAACCTATGAAAACTGTAAAAAGATTTGCTATTAAGCCATGAAAAATAAAGGGAACATAGCAGGAATATAAAGTTAACTGGAAATATGAGACAGTTTCTACTGCTTTTATATGCAACTATATAAAGCATCTGTAATTGTTTTTTTTTTTTTTGGTCAAGACGCTTATCCCCAAGGTTCCCTCACATTGAAAAGCTACTCCAAGGTTGTGCACCGTCAGAGTTGGTTATATTAATGATATTTTACTGAAACAGCACTGGCTGTAAAACTTGTAAGGGACACTAAGTGTAGATCAACTGACTTAATGAAGGCAAGGTCATCCTGAATGATATGCAAATAGATCAAGATGCAAAACGTTTTTAATACTAACACCCTGTGACTCTAATTTTTGTAATGTTTGAAACACTGCTATTCTCAGACTTTGCTGTTAGGTTAATCTGTGTTTTCTTTGAAATATGTTATAATAATAAAGCAAAAAATTAGTGTAATATAGTGAAGAAGGAAAGTCTTAAATAAAATCATTTGCTGAGAAATTGTTTTGATAGGCAAGTATTGCAGTTTGTCAGCAATTTTAATTAAATGGCTTCTTAAAAACTCTAAAAGATATAGGTGATCTTGTCAAATAGTTTCATATAACAAAACATTTTGTTCTGTCTCTTAACTTGAATAAATATTCCAAAGATCTGTCCTAAGCCATATTTATTTGCTCAGTGACTTTGGAGACCTGACTACAGCAAAATACTAACAGTAGAAGAGCAAAGCTATTCCTCTTTACATTATTCTATTTGTGACATGAAGATTTGGTGAAGGTTTGCAAAGCTAAAGTCTTCCATACTGAAATTGTAATTTCTCAGTGGCAAGTAGAAAATGAGGAGAAATATATATTTTAAGTGTCACAGATTACTACTGGCACCTGTCTACCTGAATAATCAGTCCTGCAGCAGAGACTCCAGAAGCAATGATTTACCAGGTAAAGTCAACCCTCATGACTATTGCTTGGGTAAAAAATAAATGCTACATAGCTTTTTATTAAAATATACTTCAAAAATGTAAGAAGTAACAGGAGGAAAGATGCTTTGTGGTATTTAACTCCTCAGGTGTTGCAAAGCTGGTATAAACGTCGGCAAATCACTTTAAGGAAGGTTTACAGTAAAAGCACCTGGGCAATGCAGCACATCTGTTTAGTAACCTATGTGATTAATGCAAGTTGAAGAGGGTATTAGGAATGGGCAATAAAGCCTGCAATATTCCAACAGTTTTTGTAAAGCATTTCCACACTTTTTGATAACATTTTCCATTATATTCCTCTGGCCTCTCCTATTACTGTGCAAACATATTTGTGTGAGGAACAAGTATGCGTTTCAAATTACATGTTTTACTGGGAACTGTTCTAGAGCTCAAAATGTATAAACGCATTTTCTAATTTACTGTGGAACTGCTGCAAACAGAAGACATAAGTAAAAACAGCAATGACCAATGTTGCAGGCAGGATCGGTTACAACGATCTTTTTCATGTGTATTGCCATTAAAAATGACTAATTGCTTAGATTTGCTAAGGAACTGACTGAGGAAAGGAAAAAGGGATGGAATGTTAGGACCTGAAACTCAAATTCTTTTTTAAAAAGGCTATATTATCTCAGATATTTGCTCACACCAAACCAATCATTTTTTTATAGAATGTAAAACACATATATAAGAAAACAAATCTGTAAGAGTTGAATTGAACAAAAAGAGTATAATCAGATTCATGAGTCAGTGGTTAGCAACAGGAAACCAATGCAATAAAACCACTCAAACAAGAAGATAAGGGAAACTGTAATTTAATAACCACAAGATGAGAGCTTTTATCTCACAAGTAAATCAACAGAGACTTCTTTCTCATTTTGGTATAGACACTGCTAAAATAGGAGGTGATTTAGATACAATATTAGATTACAAAGAAATGTAATGGCAGCTAACCCTGACAGCCATTGAACCTGTAGTACTTAACAAAGTAATTAGTGTAAAGATCGCACTGATGTATGGGTAAAAATATGTCCATATGAAATATTTATGGTTGTAAATTAATTTTATGCTCACATTCTGATGGGTATACAGGCTGGTAAGGTCATGTGGGGTACTTTTCAAACTAATAGGTGCAAATGTTTAGTTCGGAAGAAGTTTCTAGTGATGTCCTTGTAATTTTATGTGTTTAGTTCTGAAGAAATCTCTGTTGATGTACTTGTAATATGAAAATACTCAACTTGTGGTAATTAAATAGCTATCTTTCTTCACTGTAATTCAGATAAAAGTTCACTGATCGCAGTAATGGCCAGTCACTAGTAGGTCAATTACCTCAATGGTGAGAAAATTCAACTCAGACACACCTTTAATCAAAATACGAATGACTGGGTTTACTATAGGTGTTCGAGTCGCAGTTGCTCAAAGCCAGGGACTTAAGTCTCTTGTAGTTCAGATAGGCTCCTGCTCATGCTCAAACTTGAATATGATTACAGACAAACAGCTGTGGGGAGGTAGCATTGCTGGCACTTGAGCCTGAATATGAGTTGGAACAAGCAGCTGTGGGGGGCAGGGGTATACTATTAGGGAGCTGAAGGGGATTTAGGATTAGGGAGAGGGAAGGGGATTTTCAAGTAAGGGAGCAGAAAGGAAGTTTTAAGATTAGGGAGTGATCAGGAACTTTAGAGCTAGTGTGGTGGAGTGGAAGTTTAGGGTAAGGGAATGAGAAGTCGGGTTGGAAACTGAGAGGCAGTTTTAGGTTCATTGTTTAGGTTCTTGTAGTATGATGTAGTTTACAGGCTTGGGTATTGGGAAAGCTATGTAGAAATAGAAGATCGGGCTAGTGAGAGTCAAAGTACTTGCTTTTTCAAGCATGTGGCAGCAAACAGGTGTAACACGAGCTATTAATACAAGAGCACCTGTAGTAGACCTGAGTGACCTCATTACTGTTTTGTTATTGGTAGTTTTGCATTATAATGAATTTATATGTTTGTCAGTTTTTTGCCAATATTCATCCTTTAATGGTATTAGCTGTGACATCCCTTCTCTGGGCCAGTGATCAAGGAGTCTCAATCCTCACCATGGACATTCACTTGGAACAAAAATAGATACACACAGTATTTCCAGATGCAGCTCTCTGCACCAAGCACAATTTCCATTAAGAACACACAGGGAACACACTCCCGTTCTGGGGCTGGATTTCCCTCTCTCTATCCAGGCCCCAAATAAGACTCCTCACTGACACAGTTGTAGAGTTGAGTCCTCAACCGAGTGTTCCAAGCCAAGTCCACTACCACTGTCTCTGTAAAACCAGTGCTCTATGTCTCTGCTCCAAGTACCTGACACATACACTCTTTGAGATTTGGTTTTCAGACACACACACACACACACACACACACACACACACACACACACACACACACACACACACACACACACACACACACCTGGGAAAGGTTTGGATAACTTACCAGCTATTCCCTCTGCCCAAACTATAAGGTAGATTCACTGCCACCAGCCATCTACTGTAAGGCTGTTACCAGGGTACCCAATTATACTGAGTGAAATTAGTACTAATACTAATGGTAGAATTTGATCAATCCAGCAAGGCTTTCAGAAGTGGCCACAGCATAATCAAATAAATATAAGTATTCTCAAAGATTAAAATATTCTCTAAAAGACCATCCACATTGAAAAGTTTAAATACATTTAACAATAAATAATAAAAGAACATGAAAATACTAAATATCTATTTACAATAAACACCAGAATTTCAATCATAGAAAATATTAAAAACAACACAGGTGGAAATGTTCACACAGTTACAGAAAAACAATACTTAACTAATCTCACTATATTTTCCAAACTGATCTAAAGAATTACTATTTTCTGGTTACTTACTAAAGTGAGGAAGATGAACTGGGTGGGTGATCCTTCTTTGTCAGCTTTCAAAAAACAGGCTGCTCTGAGACTTTTGTCTCATCTAGTATTAAAACTTAATTTCAGTGCTGGATTACAGAATGACATCACATACATCTGGTCACCTGACTCTGGTTCCCACCCTACCCCTTTACTAGAAACTGAACCAGAATCTAGCGCATATGTGTTACTATGCACACACAGACTGCCTTGAGACTTCTGTCTCATCTAGTATTAAAACATCATTTCAGTGTTGGATTACAGAATTACATCACATATGTTTGGTCATCTGACTCTGTTTTCCACACTACCCTCTTTACTAGAAACTGAATGAGAATTTAGCACATTTGTGTTACCATACACATACCTTGAGCTTTGCTAAGATGTGTTTTAGGATCTGAAACCTATAAAACCATTTCAAAACTTCCACTCTTTCAGAGTAGCAATTATTTCACCCCTAAGGACAATAGAGTAGGATTCCTAGTCCTGATTTTCAGACATTTTGTCTCTGGCTGCATTCAGAACTGTAATATGCAATATTTATGGCCTAAACCAGGTAATTTAATTTCAGACTATTTTTCAAAGTAAGCTGGACTGAGAGTAACCCCTTCTCTTCCAGTATCCTCTGTTACAATATATTTATTTCAATAGTCACAGTATAGTCTGGCATACAGGTATATTTATTTTCTGTCCAGCAGGACCTACTGTTGGTACATTTTTAACACAAGTAGCTTTACAAATACATTTTCAACACAAGCACCTGTAGAAATCAGTTTGATATACAAATGACATATAATTCTTTATAAAATTCCTGCTAGCTATGCAGGCATATGTTACACATCCACTGCCCTAGTTCTCTTGGGATACCTGGGAATACCTCACATCATCACATTAGCGATGTGTGTAAAACATATATTATGTTTGTATATGCTGATGACATGATAGCTGTTAATGGAGGTTCCATCCAAAATCTTTCTTTGATAAGATACAGGGAGGGATGATGCAGTCAGGTCTGAACCAAAACATATGAAAAACTAAGTCATTCTCTCTTACTATAGTGGGGTTAGAAATTCAAACTGGGAAAAATAACTTCTTACTCACCATTTGTAAATGAGCATTTATATCATACATTACCACATTCTGGGGAGCATATTAATAAGATGTCAGCATGATTATTTATTTGTATTTACTACTTTAAATAAATGTCCCTTAGCTTACCATTTAAAATAAAAATTAAAAAAATATTTGCTATGTAATTGCTTTTGTATAAAATTAACTATAATTTTCTTATTTACATTTGTGTCCCTTGGTTAATATACCATGACACCTGTTATTAGGATAATATATGCATGGCATGTCGCATAGTTGCAAGGTTTTGTAAGAGGTTATAATGGATCATTACCTTCTATATGTAGGTGAAAGGTTAGGATCTTTGAAATTTAAATGACTATATAGATTGTCACTTATTATTTTTATGTATTCATATTTGTTTTCTGAGGTAGTACATTGACCAATATTGATCAATTTCAGGATCAGCCCAGGTGAAATATAAAACATTTCAATCACAAAAAAAAATGCAGAAATGTAAGCAAGAACAGAGTAGTACAGACTAGTTACTTAGAAAACTGTATAATTTCATTCTAGTGAGTAAGCAGAATGTATTATCAAGCAGAGTATAATGCACAATACATGTATGTTTCTAATAAATCTCAAAGAGTTGAAGAGACTTGGAAATGAGCTAGGAACAGTGTGTTAGGTGATGTGTTTTATGTTAAAGCAGGAGCATTTAACTTGGATAAAGAAGTACTTTTTGAGTTGCATTCTGAATTTGGAGTAAGTACTGATTTCTTTAAGGCTAATGGGGAGAGCTTGCCAAAGAGTAGGTGCCTGAGAGGAGAAGGCATGTTCAGTGTTGTTGAATTTGGTTCTAGGGATAATAAAAGTTTGTGTGGCTTGTGAGTTGTGTCTTAGGCTGTATTCTTCTTCTTTCAGCTGCTCCCGTTAGGGATCACCACAGCGGATTATCTGTTTCCATTTCTTCCACTCCTCTGCATCTTGCTCTGTCACACCAACCACCTGCATGTTCTCTCTTACCACATCCATAAACCTTATTGTAGGCCTTCCTCTTTTCCTGTTACCTGACAGCTTCATCCTTAGCATCTTTTTCCCAATATACTCTGCATCCCTCCTCAGCACATGTTCAAACCAACGTAATCTTGCCTCTCTGGCTTTGTCTCCAAACCTTCCAACCTGGGCTGACCCTCTAATATACTTATTCCTAATCCTATCCACCCTCGTTACACCCAGTGCAAATCTTAACATCTTTAACTCTGCCACGTCCAGCTCTGACTCCTGCCTTTTTGTCAATGCCACTGTCTCCAACCCATATAACATAGCTGGTCTCACTACCATCTTGTAGACCTTCCCTTTCACTCTTACTGGTACTCATCTGTCACAAATCACTCCTGACACTCTTCTCCACCCACTCCATCCTGCCTGTACTCTCTTCTTTACCTCTCTTCCACACTCACCATTACTCTGAACTGTTGATCCCAAGTATTTAAACTCATCCACCTTCGCCACCTCTACTCCCTACATCCTCACCATTCCTCTATCCTCCCTCTCATTCCCACACATATATTCTGTTTTAGTCCTGGTGACCTTCATTCCTCTTCTCTCTAGAGCATATCTCCACCTCTCCAGGGTCTCCTCCACCTGTTCCCTACTCTCACTACAGATCACAAAGTCATCTGCAAACATCATAGTCCACTGGGACTCCTGTCTGATCTTGCCTGTCAACCTGTCCATCACCATTGCAAATAAGAAAGGGCTCAGAGCTGATCCTTGATGTAATCCCACCTCCACCTTAAACGCATCCATCACAGCCACCGCAGACCTCACCGCTGTCACACTACCCTCGTACATATCCTGTACCACTCTTATATACTTCTCTGACACTCCCAACTTCTTCATACAGTACCACAACTCCTATTTAGGCACCCTGTCATATGCTTTCTCTAAGTCCACAAAGACACAATGCAACTCCTTCTGACCTTCTCTGTACTTCTCCATCAACACTCTCAGAGCAAACATCGCATCTGTAGTGCTCTTTCTTGGCATGAAACCATACTGCTGATCACTAATCATCACCTCCCTTCTTAACCTAGCTTCCACTACTCTTTCCCATAACTTCATGATGTGACTGATCAATTTAATCCCTCTGTAGTTACTACAGCTCTGCACATCACCCTTATTCTTAAAAATCGGTACCAAAACACTTTTTCTCCATTCCTCAGGCATCCTCTCACTTTCCAAGATTTCATTAAACAATCTAGATAAAAACTCCACTGCCATTTCACCTAAACATCTCCATGCTTCCACAGGTATGTCATCTGGACCAACAGCCTTTCCATTCTTCATCCTCTTCATAGCTATCCTTACTTCCTCCTTGCTAATCCACTGCACTTCATGATTCACTATCCGCACATCATCCAACCTTCTCTCCCTCTCATTCTCTTCATTCATCAGTCCCTCAAAGTACTCTTTCCATCTGCTCAACACACTCTCCTCACTTGTGAGTACGTTTCCCTCATTATCCTTTATCATCCTTACCTGCTGCACATCTTTACTAGCTCAGTCCCTCTGTCTAGCCAATCAGTACAGGTCCTTTTCTACCTCCTTAGTGTCCAACCTTTCATACAACTCTTCATTTGCCTTATCCTTAGCCTTCACCACCTCTCTCTTTATCATGCCCCTCATCTTCTTATACTCCTGTCTACTTTCTTCATTCTCTGACAATCCCACTTTTTCTTTGCCAACCTCTTTCTCTGTATACTCTCCTGTACATCCCCATTCCACCACTAGGTCTCCTTGTCTTCCTTCCTCTTTCCAGATGTCACACCAAGCACCTTTTTAGCCATCTCCCTTACTAGCTCTGTTGTAGTTACCCAGCTATTCAGTAACTCTTCACTGCCACCCAGTGCCTGTCTTAACTCTTCCCTGAACTCCACCTCACAATTACCCTTTTTCAATTTCCACCATTTGATCCTTGGTGCTGCCCTCACACTCCTCCTCCTCTTCTTGATCCTCAATGTCATCCTACAAACCACCATCCTATGCTGCCTAACTACACTTTCCCCTGCCACCACTTTACAGTCTCCAATCTCCTTCAGACTGGCCCTTCTACATAAGATATAATCCACCTGTGTGCATCTCCCTCCACTCTTGTATGTCACCCTATGCTCCTCCCTCTTGTTAAAATACGTATTCACCACAGCCATGTCCATCCTTTTCACAAAATCCACTACCAACTGACCTTCTCCATTCCTTTGCTTAACACCATACCTACCCATCACTTCCTCATCCCCTCTGTTCCCGTCACCAACATGCCCATTGAAATCTGCTCCAATCACCACTCTGTCACCGGCACAAAGAAATGCACTGGCTTGTGCATCCCCAGTGGCTGTATGAAGAGGTGTTTTCATGAAGCTGAGCTGTAAATGGAGTAAATGTTTTGGGCTGGTATAGTTTGTAGTGTTGGATTCCTAACAGTAGGTTAAGTCATTGTTTTATGGGTAGCCATTTGGCTTTTTCTAGAGTGATACAGTGATGCTCACAGAGATCTGAGTTTATAATGAATTGGCAGATGCTGGTCAGAGATTGTCTGTAGTGTGGCGATGTTTTTCTTGTAGGCAGAAGTGAAAATGGGAAGTGATATTGAAGTTAAAAAAGTAGAACTCCTTTGCGGATGCCTGCTCTGGCTGGTTGGGATAGAAAAGAGGAGTTCTTTTTGTTCAGAAGAGGAGGGAGTTTATTTTGGCTCTCACCCTGTTTATTTGGAAATGGACATTTAGCAAGTGATTAAGTCATAATCCTAGATATTTGAAGGTGGAGGTTATTTCTGTGCAATAGTTGTGTAAGTCAAAGACAGTTAAAGAGTCAGGTGTTTGGTGAATTTTCTGCGGAGTTCCGAAAAGCATAGTTTTGATCATGGAGGGCTTGAGAAGTAGTTTATGGTTTATGAACCTTAGGTGGAATTCATGTAAGTCAGACTGGACTTGGCACTAAATGTGGGCGTGATAGTGACCTGATCAGTAAATGACCATGTCATCAACAGAGAGCATAACTGGGAGATGGAGAGGTCACAAGGAAGTTTGTTAATGAATATAGAGAAGAGGGGGGCAAGAATGGATCCTTGTAGTACACTTTTGGTAATAGGTACAGGTTTTGATTCGGAGGATCCTATTTTAACTATGAAGTGTCTGGCAGTAAGGAAGTTTTTAAATAAGGGAGTTGCATCTGGACTGATACCAATTTCACTTAGCTTATTGTGCAGAAGGAAGTGGTCAATGAGGTTAAATGCCTTTGTCAGGTCTATAAATAGGGCACCTGTAAGAAGGCCTCTTTCAGTGTTTTGAAGGATGTCATCAGTTAGGGACCAAAGTGTTGTCATAGTACTTCATCTAGCCCAGAGTCCATGCTAATTGGAGGAGAGCAGGTGGTAGTACTGTACATACACAGAGAGATGGGTGTAGACTATCATTTCTAAATGTTTGTCCAAAATTAGGAGAATGCATACTGGAGAAAAATGAAAGGTATATTTGGGTTGATTTAATCTGAGAGCAGTTTTCCAAATTTGTGGCATGATGTTTTGGGTGAGACATAGATCATATATGTGGGTGAAAGGAAGAGATAGATAATCTCTGCAGTGATATATGAACTGGGGGTTTATGTATTCAAGTCTGGGAGGGGTGTCAGTAGGAATATTTTCAAGTAGAATAGAGACTTCTTTGGGATGTATGTGTTTGAAGAAGAAGAGGGGAGTGTTAATGGTGGTGGGGTGGGAAAAGCATGATCTGTGGGAGGTATTGAGTTAATTGATGAAAGATTGCTAAATTCTTTCTTCTGAAGAAACTTTTGCTGTGTCACATTGAATGGTGCTTATAGAGAGGGTGTCATGAGGACAGTTACTTCCTCGAAGAAGGTTAACTTCTTTCTAAGAGTGTTTTGGGGAGTGTAAAAGAGAAATTTGTTTCTTTGATTGCAGATTTTGTTTGTGTCTTTTGATGGACTTCTTAGCTAGGTTATGTAAGGCTAAAAATGAGGTGTGGTGGTCACCTGTGGGGGGTTTGTTTCCATTTTTGTCAGGCTTCATCCCTTAGATCAAAGAAGATGCTTGAGTTCAATGAATATCCATTCAGTTTTGGTGGGTTTATAAAGCCTAAGGATAAGTGGGAAATATTTTGCTTGCACCTGGAGTAGAAATTTGGTTAGGCTTAAGGTTGCTATATTAGGGTCATGTAAGGAGAGCATATGGTTCCATTTGTGGGCTGTGAGAAAGTTTTTGAGACTGACTTGTGGTTCCTAAATTACATCCCTAAGAACAGTCACATTTTTCAGTATTTTAACACAGTTCGTTACAAGTGAGGATTACCAGAAGTATTTGCAAATATTAACTACCCAAGTTCAAAGTAACAAATGTATTGAAGACATCCCCTTATAGAACTGTATAGTAAAAGGCTATAGAGTCTGCTGAGTATATGAGGACAGCAGTTATATGTTGCATCTGGTTATATAACATCTGCAGATATTAATAATATTAAAAATCTGAGTTTTTATTAGTACATGTTGTGTATTTATGAACGCATTACATTTTGTTTTATTTAACTTGATTACTTAAAAATATGATTTTGTGCCAATATATTACAAGAATAAAAGTAAATACAAATATAATGAATTCAAAATGCAATGCAGAAGTTATCTGGCTTTTCATAAAACAGAAATGACAACAGAACTCAAACCATCCTGCTTTCTCTGTGAACTTATGAACAACAGAAGAAATGCCAGGGCTTTCAAATCTAGCATGAAAGAAATTAACTTTCATTTTTTTTATTCTTAGCTTTCCAGCAGATGTTAATGTGGCCATCCAAATAAATAAAACAGTTGCAGAAAATATTGCAAAAAGGTGTTACACTGAATCTCACAATTTTGTCAGGAGAAGAAAACATTAAGTATTGAAAACCTCAAACACTGTCAGCACTGTAAATCACTTTACTTGGCATTTGTATATATTAAATATACTACGTATTTCTGATTAACATATTATCCTTTCTCTGTATTAAATGCCTATGTAAAATTTCAGCTAGTATATTTGTATTTTCCTAGCCTTCTCCAATCATAGTCTATGGCAAAACAGGAAGAAAAGCTCATTGATTTGTACATGGTTCATAAGGAATTCAGACAAAAATCCTGTAAAAGTTGTAGGTACAGACACATTCCTTAATTCACATAAAGTTATGTAACTGCACATTGAATGACACTTGAGACACAGAAGGCCAAACATTTTTTGCCCAACAATGGATGTCAACGGGAAATCTGTAGCTTGAATCCTTTGTTAACTTGATCAGAAGTAGTGTACGGCCACATAATTTAGTACTGATTGTGATGCCAGTCCCCTGGCCCAGCAATCAAGGAGCCTCAGTCCTCACCACTAACACCAATGAGGGGCATATCATATAGGAGGGAAGGATAACAACTACACACAGTTGTTGTTGTCTTTCAGCTTTTCCCGGTTAGGGGTCGCCACAGTGGAACTCCGGTCCGCTAATGATTGGCAGTAGATTTTGACGAACGCCGAGGTGCCAGCTTGACGTTCAACCTTCAACGAAGGCCACCCATTTTACCCATGTCTTTCCCCCCCACCCCATTGCGGGAGGACATGCAGACTCCACACACACACAGCCCCACTCCCTCTCCAGCTGAGAGAATCACAGTAAACACAGTAAAGTGCAATTTCACAGACAGCACACAGAGATCATGGTCTGTCCGGGCTTTCTCTCCCCCCCCCCCCTCTCCCCCCCACTGGCACAGCTATAGGATCCAGATCTCAGCCTAGTGGGCAAACTAAAAACCTCCAGAACCCTCTCTGTCCAGTCAGTGCTTCGTGTCCCTGCCCAAGTAGCTGACACACACACACACACACACACACACACACACACACACACACACACACACACACACACACACACACACACTTTGAGAAGAGTTTATACAACCACACAGACACTCCTGGTGAAGGCTGGCACAGGTTCTCCAGCTGTGCCCCTTTTTCCCAGACTATATGGTAGTACCAGCTGCCACCACCCATTAATATTTATCAGCTACTCAAAGGCTCTTAAAAGGGTGTCCAATTATTACTGTGCAATATTATTATCCAATTGGTAGTATAGTCCCGGGCTAAAGCTATTGATGTGGCTTTGTACAATTTACCAAAGGTGTGCAAGTGCTCTAAAGAGCTTAAATTATCTCTGCAAAAACAGCCACAGTTGAAAGGGTTTATAAATATTTAATAACAAATAGTCAAAACACAAGACAATACTTTTTACTACACAGTGCTAGTCAAGAGTTCAGAGATCACAGAGAAATACTTAAAATAATTCATTAATACAGTTCTGACATCACAGAAGAACACTTAGTCTAATCTTTCTAGTTTCTAGCTATTTCTAAGAGAAAACACAAGTCTAAGATAAACTTACATATAGAGCAAGACAGTGCTGATGAGTTGGATGGTCAAGACAAAAATGCTTAATGCTCTTTGATTCTCTGTTTTTAAAATCACATTCCTGGCTCATATTACATCATTCTTCACACTTTCCTGGGTTACATTACATCATTCTTCACACTTCCCTGGGTTCCCAGGCTAACAGAAACTACATTTACATTCTTCACCTCTGGGCAGAAACCAGAGCAATAAAGGACATTTATGCATGCAGATTCTGGCCATTAACTCTGGCCTTAAAACAATAGGTGGGTTGCCCCACTCTAGACTCACTGGCTCCGAGTCCTAAGATCAAAGGGTCACAATATGCTTTACTTGGTCAGTACATTGGTTGTACATTTTTTTCCATTTCCACATGCAACACTATTTTTATCATTTAGGACAACAAGCCTGTGGTTTACATTAATATTTACAGATGACAGAATTATCTCCAAAATTCTATCTGGCTAGGCTGGCAGCCTTCACCTACCTTCACCCAGTCTTCACACTGATCAACATCAAGCAAACTTGTCCATCTTCTGAAAATGTCAACTGTGTTCATACAAGACAAGTATGGAACTTAAATCTCTTATTTCATCAGTGTTGTATACCTGTATCTGATGTACCCTCCCTTAACACTTTTAAACTGCATTTGACTGCAGTCACAGCATTACTAGTTTAAGTGTATAGGATTCAAATATTATACAAATCAGGGGAGAAGAGTGTGGCAAAATAACAATTAGAGGGCCCCATCCAGATGCATGGCCAGATAGGTGCCACCTAAAAAGATTGTATTTCATTCAAAGAAGTAAAATTAGCCAAAAATATCAAAATTAAGCTCCGTGGAGTGAAGGTGTTGGCCTGGACTAAGCCCTAAATGACCAGGGTTCAGTTACTGCCTAGGCACTAGAGGCACAAGATGGGGAGGGATGAGAGTAACAGGTTTACTCATCCAAGAAGCAGGGTATTAGTAGTCCCACCACAAAAGCTCTACCCGAGGTAGGTCCAGCATAAAACCTTTGCTGATAAGGTCTGTATTGAGGACTCCAAGTATAGTTAACCTACAGTTAGGGGTCATGCACTTACTCCCACTGGGCCCAGCACAGTGGATACTGCATTATGCTTTCCAGGCATTAGCAGGGGGTGTTAGGAACATGTGACAACTTCATACCCCTGATAGATCATGGCACTTATCCTCAATTCTCAACTTCCTCTCTTTGTGTTCTAGGATATCACGGGTTGGGAGAACTAATGACTCAATAGAGGATGGGGGCTTGATAGCAAATAAAAGGGTATAATAGCCAAAGAGGTTATTTATAAAAGCTCATGATGCCATTTGTGATACATATCATGACAACAATCATGACCATAAGTATATAATTTCGCTAATCAGATTTAGTGATCTCCACAGCTAATAACCATTTTATTTATTCAGCAGAATAACTCTTTAACTAATATTTCTAGCACAGTTTGTAAAAGGCAGATTGTCAGACTTTGTTGGTTGTCTTCAACTAAACCTTTCCCTTTTGAAATAGATTTTTAAGGGGTGCGATAACTATGATCACTATTATGTTTTTTTTTTGGTAATGTCTTTATTCATTCAACTTATTTGTCTATCTGTTGCCACTAGTTGTATTATGATTTAGTGGTTCTATCTGAAGTAAATTGTGTTTTGTACTGAAACACCTTAATAAAGTTACCGACAAAGATAAAGTTGACATCCAACATGTCCATATAGCTTGCACTCAACTGTTTTTACTATAACTGAGATCATGTAGGTTGCATAATTTGGAAACCATCAATCCAGTTTGCATACATGTGGGATGTTTTACCTAGCACAGCTTTGCATATAATTTACTAATATTTAATATTTGCTATCTGCATGAGTAGCTTGATCCAAAATAAATAATTTCTCAACCACTAACTAGACATAACACAAAAAGGAAACATATTTAAAAACTGATAACAGACATAAATCACTGAAACAACCTAAAAAGAGATTTGCAATCAAAACTGAAACATTGCATTTCCTATAGCAGAAATGCAGTTAGCAGAAGTAGCAAGATATAACTTAAATTAACTTAAAGGAGTAAATTGGAATCTGTGCAGGCTTAAAGCATGGTATCTTTCTCAGCTTCTGTGGCACACCTTGTCAATGCACTGTCTGGGAGAGTATCACTGAATAAAGTCATGGGATCAGATCACTTGAGGCTTGTCTTTGTCTGGCAGTTGGCACAGATGGCTATGGCTGTGAGCTGTACTTCATGAGGTACAGCGTTTGATTCCTTCAGTCCCCATTTGCCTACTGTGTGACCTTGAGAAAGACACTTAACTAAACAGTACTTTGGGGCAACTGAGAATTTGGCTAGGCTCCTCAATGGTCCTCTGGACTCATACCTCTCAACCTCTTAGCACAAGAAATCTGAACAAAGGCAAAAGTAATGAGGTGATAAAGGGCCAAAAGTTGGGACAGATTTTAAACATTCCTCTTATAAACTTAGGAAGTTGTTACAATAACAACTTTTGGGTTTACATGCATTTTCTGAAAGATGTGAAGTCTGAAACTCAAATATTTGTCATTATTTAGTAACTTCCTTCATCAATAATTTTTTTAGAAAACCACAAATTTTATGAGGAACAGACTAAAAATATGAGGCTACCTAGACTAGAAGCCTAGTAACTACCTTTGAACCTAATAGACCTGATTTAAAGCCACAGTCCTTGTTAGGTACAGCAAAGGGATGGTGGGTGTACAGGGAATGTTCAAGTAATGAATGTAACAATTAATATTGATCCCTTTCATTTAGATAAAGTAGTAATGTCATCCTAAAGGTAGCTATTTCAGTAGCTTCATGGATTTCATTGGGAGGATGATCCCAAGTGGGAAGGCCTGAGGATAAGAAGGTACAAGCCCTCCCAGCTTAAGTCTGGTGGTAGGACATTTGAGATAGACTGCTGCACTACCTAAAGACAGTGGGAAGGGGTTCAGCTGTAATACCAAGCCTGTGGGTACCAAGGAAGGGCAGTAGTCATGAAATAATATACAAATTAGTGGGTCAGGTACTTCAGACATGGGAAGCCACCCAGCCTGATTCAAAAGACTGCAGGGATACTATTAACAAAGCCCCCCACACAGGAAAAGAAAAATATAGAAAATGACAAAGATTAATGGAAATTGCAAAAATCTGCTCAAACATCAAGTATATTTGGTATTTAGTGTCTTTATTAACACTGTTTGCTTACGTATCTATTAAAATACATATTTTAACTATTCCACCACAGACACTTAACAGCCTACCACAGAAAGTAAACAGATTCAAAATAATATCCTCAAGACCTCCTAGACATTAAGTAAATGTAATTCTAGAGAAACATGACTTGCCTTTGAAACAATCAGTTGTATGGACTTAAAAAAAATCTGCCTTAGATGATTCTGTTGATAATGTCTGTTAATTCTTCAAGAATGATTTCTTTGCATCAGGTTCTAATATGTAAAGAGTCTCATATAGGTTTATGGTGCATTTTTGAACAAATTCATCCTTTATAAAGTAATTTCTGCTTTTGCTCTTAATTGATATACTTAGTTTCCAGTTTTCAATCCCAAGCTGGAAAATGAAGGGAAAAGATTTTATGATGCATGGATGTATACAGAGCTCTGGAAGATTATGTATGTGGGGCAAAATTCATTAAACAGATGGACAAGCTGTTTGATTCTTCCATGAAGGGAAAAATGAATTTCCTATTAGTCATATAGGCTGTGCTTGCTGTTGTGATAAACACAGCAAAACATTGCCTGGAGAGTTTAGGACTTGATCGCTGGGCTAGCAGGTACCATTGTAGCCTTTTTAAGAATGCGCTATGTCAGGGTGTCTGGGAGGATTCTCCCTTGTTATTCATCTACACATTCTCAAAGCATAACAAATCAGATGCTGATTGCAGGGACAGAGAAGGGTTTGCTATAGCAACATCTCAGGGGATGTTATTGACCATCTCTATGGAACCCACAAATTGCATAACTGTACTCTCTAAACCATTCATATGATTCCTGTAGTAGTGATCCTTATGGGGTACATAGTGTAGTCATGTGATAACATACCATAACAGTAGATGAATGAACAGCATGATTCCTGTCGTACAGTAAGCCTTCAACCACCTGTCACTTGTACTATATACATCTTGGATCTGGTAATCAGTATATTTTTTGGATCTCTAGATAGCTTGCCTGCGGTTTTAGACTTTATTCATCATGCATATAGTTAGAGTTTTAAGTTTTCTGTAAAATATGAAGTTAAATTTTGTCTGCTTAAGTTTTTAGCTGTATTACTTATTATGCTTCTGACTTGTATTTTTTAACCTTTAGCCTGCTACCAGGACATTTGTTGTGTCAGTCTTCCAGCATTCTTTACAAAAGAATAATTTCAAGTATAATTTCACAAGTTAATAAAAAATAGAAGTCAGTATGTGGGTTTTTGTCATTAGAGCTAAGTTACCCTTAAACAGCTAAAGAGATGCCTGACTGCTGAAAAAATCTGGCTGTGGAGAAATGCTCACCTCTAACAGGCATCCCATTCACATGTGTGTGTATATACATACAAACGTATGCATGTATATGTATGGGGTTCGTAACATGTTGAAACTTTGAAGAATGACATTTATACTTTTAAATGAAGATAGACATCTGCTTATCATAGATATTGAGGTTTTGTTATAAGCACTGAGTATTAGTATTGTATTTGTGTGGTCTGGGTATATGCCATGCATTTTTGAAGGATTTATTATATTAAGTGGCTTTGCTTTATGTAGCAGCATTGTTTAGGAGCAAGTGTAGAAAGCAAGTACAGGTGATTGTATGTTATTCAAGTCTATGTGTGATTGCTTGATGAACCATAGGAAAAAAAAAAAAAAACAGAAACAGTACCTTTACTTATTTTTCATCAAGCAGTATTGCAGTCTTACACAGCCAGCCTTTCCAAGTGTAGACTGTCTTAAAATCCCCAAAGCTGTAGGCTATAGTAAGGCCTTAAGTGTCTGCTCTAAATTTCAGATGCCTCTTCCAAGTATAATTTCACAAGTTAACCTTACCTGGGTTCTCACAAGCCATGCTTCCAGTGTCGTCCTGACAAGCTCCAACTTACCCACTCTGTCCCTCCAGCTGAGGAATGGCCTTCCTGATTCTGGACCTCCAGGCTGCTCCTATTTATATTAGCATAAATGGCAATCAGAGTCTTGTTCAGCTGACAAATATATATGCTTGCTTGAATAAATGTTATTATACCATGACCCCCCCAAAACGTGCACGCTGATTGGCCAGCGTGCCCGTTGTAAATCGAGTTATACTAATGGAAAAAGGTCCGGTCGCCCGGACTTTTTTCCATTAGTATAACTCGTTTTAAACACTGTCGCTATGTTAAATGGGTTTAACATGGCGAGACAGCTTTAAAATAAGCAACGGAGATCTCCGTTGCTTATTTTAAAGCTGTCTTGCTATGTTAAACCCATTTAACATAGCGAGGCAGTGTTTAAAAAAAAAAGCAACGGAGAAAGCAAGATCTCCGTTGCTTTTTTTAGTGTCTCGCTATGTTAAATGAGTTTAACATAGCAAGACAGTTTTAAAATAAGCAACGGAGATGTCCGTTGCTTATTTTAACTGTCTCGCCATGTTAAACTCATTTAACATAGCGAGAAAAGCAACGGAGATCTTGCTTTCTCGCTTTGCTCAACTCTGATGTACTGCGCAGGCGCCGCAGTACATCAGAACTGCCGGATGCCAGACATCTGCGGAAGGGCAGTAAACAGGCATTATACTATGCCATTATTTAAGAAAAGTAACAGTTTCTTTTCTTAAATAATGTCATGGTATAATAGCAATAACCCACACCTGGGTGTGGGTAATGCTAAATTTACCCACGGTTGGCTTTGTTTGGTCCCTCGGCCTCGGGACCAAACCACGCCAACCGTGGGTAAATTTAGCATTACCCACACCCAAGCGTGGGTTATTGCTATAATAATATCTCTAGACGTCATACTGCAACATACATTATTCCCAGTGAAGCCAGAATGTTGCGAAATATATCATATGGCTTACTGTTGAATGTTCAGTGCTAAGAAGGTCAAGTCGAGCATTCGCCGAAACCCTTCCCCTAAAGTTAGCATGCTGAATACCATCAAGCTCAAAAACTATTTAAAATGCTGAAACTCCCTACAACTCTGGACTCAAGATCAAGCACCAACATGGGTCTGGAAAGGGGCAAGTTCATACAGTCAATATTGTTGGTATTCAACATTCCAATAGACAGAATGCGGGGTTCGCACAGCTTGACTCAATCTTCCATGCTTTGAGAATGTGATTGTAAGCCTATACATATATCTATATTTTTTTTGTTTTGTTGTTTTTTTTTTTCTTTTAGCTTCCTTATTCCTGTTAGTAAGCTTTCCCACAGCACCTTTCCTTCTTCTGATAGTGCCTGATGAGAGAGAAGGAGAAACTAGACAGTTGCATCAGACTGGTATTACTCCCCGCTGAAACCATTGTTACCCTAAACAGTTGCATCAGACTGCTATTACTTCCATCTGAGACCATTGTTACCCTAAACAGTTGCATCAGATTTTTAGTGCTCCCAGCTGAGACTATTGTTACCCTAAACAGTTGCATCAGACTACTATTACTTCCAGCTGAGACTATTGTTACCCTAAACAGATGCATCAGACTGCTATTACTTCCACCTGAGACTATTGTTACCCTAAACAGTTGCATCAGACTGCTATTACTCCCAGCTGAGACATTTGTTACCCTAAACAGTTGCATCAGACTGCTATTACTGCCAGCTGAAACCATTGTTACCCTAAACAGTTTCATCAGACTGTTATTACTTCCAGCTGAGACTATTGTTACCCTAAACAGTTGCATCAGACTGCTATTACTCCCAGCTGAAATCATTGTTACCCTAAACAGTTGCATCAGACTGGTATTACTTCCATCTGAGACCATTGTTACCCTAAACCGTTGCATCAGATTGGTTGTACTCCCAGATGAGACTATTGTTACCCTAAACAGTGCATCAGACTGCTATTACTTCCAGCTGAGACCATTGTTACCCTAAACAGTTGCATCAGACTGGTATTACTTCCATCTGAGACCATTGTTACCCTAAACCGTTGCATCAGATTGGTTGTACTCCCAGATGAGACTATTGTTACCCTAAACAGTGCATCAGACTGCTATTACTTCCAGCTGAGACCATTGTTACCCTAAACAGTTGCATCAGACTGGTATTACTTCCAGCTAAGACCATAGTTACCCTAAACAGTTGCATCAGACTGGTAGTACTCCCAGCTGAGACCATAGTTACCCTAAACAGTTGCATCAGACTGGTAGTACTCCCAGCTGAGATCACTGTTACCCTAAACAGTTGCATCAGATTGGTAGTACTCCCAGCTGAGACCATACTTACCCTAAACAGTTGCATCAGACTAGTATTACTTCCATCTGAGACCATTGTTACCCTAAACCATTGCATCAGATTGGTAGTACTCCCAGCTGAGACTATTGTTACCCTAAACAGTTGCATCAGACTGCTATTATTTCTAGCTGAGACCATTGTTACCCTAAACATTTGCATCAGACTGGTATTACTTCCAGCTGAATCCATAGTTACCCTAAACAGTTGCATCAGACTGGTAGTACTCCCAGCTGACACCACTGTTACCCTAAACAGTTGCATCAGACTGCTATTACTTCCAGCTGAGACCATTGTTACCCTAAACAGTTGCATCAGACTGGTAGTACTCCCAGCTAAGACTATTGTTACCCTAAACAGTTGCATCAGACTGCTATTACTTCCAGCTGAGACCAATGTTACCCTAAACAGTTGCATCACACTGGTATTACTTTCAGCTGAGACCATAGTTACCCTAAACAGTTGCATCAGACTGGTAGTACTCTCAGCAGAGACCATTGTTGGCAGACAGGAAAAGTTGCACAGAACAGGATTAACAGCCAACAGTGTTACATATGCTGGTGACAAAACTATTCTAAGCCTTACCTTATCCAGTGTCCTGATGTTCTTCTTGGAAGGCCGAGCAGACAATAAGGTATGATCTGTGATGGTCATCCCTGACCATAGGGTGGCAAAGCCAATCTGGCCTACCTACAAGCTATGCTAACTCCTGGCATATACTTCTGTCAGAAATGGTGCACCCATCCTTCCTGCCAGTTCTGTCAAGCACCTGAGACGTTATTTGAACTCAGGTTACCTGAGCCTTAGTCAGGGCTTTGTCCCTCTTTTCCATCAGAGCTGGTTATATTTGAGTTTAAGAATAAAACACTGATGCAAAAAGTGAAGGTAGGAATTCCTAATAAGGGGGTTCCAATAATATCACTCAGAGGTATGTACATGGGCTACTTTTTTCTCTTTTGAGATATAAAACTGAGAAGTTGGCTATGGACAACCAAACATGCTCATGCTGAGGACTGCGAACTGGGTAACATAACTACTTCTATAAAAGAGGTATAAGTATTGCAAGATGGCCTGCAAAAAGGGAAAACCTGGTTCAGTAGTAATGGATGCACCAGCAATATCACTGCAGGTAGTTCCATCCAACGTGGCAAAGGGACAGAAATTAGGATTACAAAATGAATAATCAGATCGTGAAAAATTACACCATCAATAAAGATGTAGGGGCAATAGCAGATATCAATTTTGAGTCTAGCTAATGTTTATCTGTCAATCATAGAAACATATATTTTGTAACTCATCTATTCCAGAGTGCGTATCTAGTCACCTAAGGAAGACCATTGTACCACTTTATACTTCACCCACTAAACCTGTTAATGAATACATTGATGCATTTTGTAGCTTTTGAAAAAAACATCTACAAAAACTTTGAAATGTACAATATTTCCTTACTAGGAAAAATCATAAGGTTACGACATGTGAAATATTCAAAACTGCTTCAGAAACTAAACAAAGCTTTTTTTAATGTGAATTTGTTATTTTCAGGGTTTTTGAAATCATTTTTAGATGAGTTACAGTTACGTGAATTACACTAGATTTATAAAAAACAATGCTGTCTATGTACTTATTTAACCAAGGAATCCCACTGGACACACATGTCATTTTCTTTGGTGAGCAGCAGCTCTGTTTGGCTGTGTCACTCAGGTTGTAGGTAGAAGCTGAGAGACTCACACTCAGGACTCTAGGATAAATCTCATTAGCATCTCATAGCCTTGACCCTTTGACCTTGATCTAAACTACCAGACAAATAAATATTCTTACACATACAGTAATGTAAGTAAATAAACAAAGTACAGTAGGTATTATAGTTTACTTTTTCCTTATATTATTAAATAAAGCATGTGGAACGTATTGAATTTTGTGGAAATAGAATCTTTTCTTAAAATGGCATTGCAAACTTGCCCTATTTTCAGCTGTACTTTAAGTAACATTACTCACTTCATATCCTGAAGTCCACTGCTCCATATAAAACTGTCTCATTGCATGCTTTTATCTATCAATCAGTATTTATTTATCTTTCCATTTATCTATCTCTATCTATCTATCTCTCCATCCATCATCAGTTTGTCTCTGTTAACCAGGTTATTCTGGTCCTTAGGATCATTTTATGCATGACCCAGGCCTAAGATAATTACACTGGTGTACAGTACATAATCTAATAATACAAACAAAGCCTACTTTTGAAGTGTTTCTCTGCACTCTTACCAATATGTACAAATCAAACTGATAACAAAAGTACCATTTGCAACTTATGCGATGTATATTTTCTCAGCAGCAGACTATTTAATCAGGAGCAGTTTTGTTGAACAAGATAACTTGTCAGAAATTTTTTTTAATGTGGTATAGTATAGCAATAACCCACACCTGGGTGTGGGTAATGCTGGATTTACCCATGGTTGGTATGGTTTGGTCACGAGAGCGGAGCCCGAATGGCCAAAGACAACTGTGGGTAAATCCAGCATTACCCACACCCAGAAGTGGGTTATTGCTATTATACAATGACATTATTTAAGAAAAAAATACTTACTTTTCTTAAATAATGACATTGTATAATGCCTCCTTGCTGCCCTTCTGCAGCTGTCTGGTATTCTGCGACAGTTCTGATGTACAGCGCATGCATATGCTTACACAGTACATCAGAGCTGTGGGTGGAAGCAACGGAGAAAGCAAGATCTCCGTTGTTTTTTACAAAGTGTCTTGCTATGTTAAAGGAGTTTAACATAGCGAGACAGCTTTAAAAAAAAGCAACGTTTTGGAATATTAATGGGGGGGGGGTCGTATAATCCTGGAGTTAGTACATTTAAGAAAGTGGGTGTTGTGGACCAATCATTCACATGAAGGCAGGAGGCACAACCCCCCAAAATCCAGGGTTGTACCACTTTGAAAGAATCAGTTTCAGTGGGTTGTTCTACCTGATGAAATTGCTCTCAGTTAAAAGAACATGACCCACCCACTTCTCTTGTTAAGTTCTGAAAAACATTACCTTATGTCCAAGTGATTACTGTGTTACTAGTATGCATTTAGCTGCCAGTACCATAAACATCTGCACACCTTTTAGTCCAGTGACTGTTTAATTAAAACCCACTAATTTTGTCACTTGTCTAGTGAAAGTGCAAAACAAAATAACTTTATCTTGGCCTCCATAGCTATTTTTAGCTCAGATATCACTGAACTCAGTCAAGTTTCTTGCAGCCATGTTTGTCAAAGCTTGCATTTACAAGCAATGCTCTATATAACAAATAGTATGTGCAATCTGACACTTCTTACTTGAAGGATTTCAAAAGTTTGTTCTGTCAAACATTTCTAATATACCATCTCTTGTATTACAGTTGATTTTAAACTGGAAATAAAAAGTGATTCGGAGACATAGTTAGCAAGGTCATACAAGCCCACACAATACAGCAGCTGGCATGGTATGCAAATAACTATATAATGAGACAGAAATGTGGAACATTATGATAATGAAACCAATTACAAATGTAATTTCATGACAAGCCATAATTATCAGTGTAACAATATGCCATAAAATCATGATGAATAAAGACAGAGACCATGCTAAGATGTGATGGTAGTAGCAGGATTAGCAGAAATGAACATATTGTAGACTATCCTCTCACTCAGTAACAGAGAATGTGCACACTGTTACCCTCCACATATCCAAAGGATCCCATTGTGCTTAACATTCCATCCCTCCATGACACAGAAATAATGGACTGCTACCATGATGACAGAGACATCATACAGGAACTGGTACACATGTGCCACGCTCACATGCAGACTTGTGGGATGCATGAAGTACACATTCCTGTGGACACCAAGGTATGTGCAGCATTGACAATTCTTGCTACAGAGACTTTCCAGTGACCTGAACCTGATCAACTTCTTTGAGGCAGTCACCAAAACCGTGGATGAGGGTAAGGTGGTTCACACAGCCTATCTTGACCTCACCAAGGCTTTCGACACCATCCCCCATTCTGGAATTATAGCTAAACTCACTAAACTAGGTATAAATCCTTACATCACAAGATGGGTTTCCAACTGGCTCACTGACAGAACCCACACTGTAAAAGTTGCAGACTCCAAATCTGACGTCAAGGCAGTGACAAGTGGAGTGCCACAGGGTTCCGTCCTGGGACCTCTCTGTTTGGTATCTACTTCTCTGAAGTACAGGCTAACACAGAAGGTCTCTGGCTGACGAAGTTCACAGGTGACTGCAAACTAGGAGACATAGTCAAGTCCCCAAATGATGTGGACATCCTACAGAAGGACCTCATTGAGACAGATGCCTGGTGTCAGAGCCATGGCCTCAAGCTCAGTGCCAAAAAGTGCAGTGTCATCCCCTTTGGTAAAATCTCTGTACCCATGAACTACCACATAGGCAGCAATCTACTTAACACCAAATGCGTGATAAGAGACCTTGGGACCCAGGTGGACAGTAGTCTCTCCTTTGATAGTCACATCGCCACAGTAGTCAGGAAGTCCTTCTATGTGGCACACCTCATCATAAAAGGGTTCTCATCCAGGAAAAAAGAGGTCATCGTTACCCTCTACTCATCACTCATTAGACCCATTATAGAGTACAACGCCCCTTTTGAAATGTACCTCAAAAGACATCTGCAGCAGCTGGAAAGGCCACAGAAGTACCTCACAAAGAGGATTACTGGCCTCAAACAAATGCCCTACACTGACTGCCTCAAAAAACTCCAACTTTACTCCATAGCATATCGCCTACTCCGAGGTGATCTCTGCCTAACATATAAAGCTATGTCAAACCCAGAGCTGTTGGACATGCTGCACCTAAAGAAGTTCCAATCCCTCCAAGCTACATGCTCTAGGGACCTAAACCTTGTCAACACAATAAACAGGACACGCTGGAGGGATAGATTCCTGTCCCAGAGACTTCTTATACTCTGGAACAAGCTATCCATCTATGTCAAGCAACGTTCTTCATTAGCACTCTTCAAGAAAAATCTTGATGAGTGGATGGGAAATAGGAAATACACCCCGGGGATCACTTCTGTGTCTCTGCTGGACAGTGGCACAGGAAAATAACTTTCTTGGGTGGCGGAAGCTATGGTACCTTGCTGGCTAGGCTTACGAAGGCCCTTGGGCCGATAGCCTAGTACCTACCTATGAACCTATGAACCAACAGGGAACACAGTGAGTGTATTCCGGGAATTTGCTGCATGCATAGTACACTACTTTTTTATTAACTTGCTACAACATGTGGATGAGCATTTGTGGTTTCCATGTATCACAGAGGGCAGAAACAACACCATGAAGGTGTCCTGTGACATGGCCCATTTCCCTGAGGTACTTGATGCCATTGTTTGCACCTACACTGCCATCAAGACCCCACCAGGGACAACCATGAAGGCGTCTGCTTTACTGACTGCCAGATGACCTGCAATGTAGAAGACATAATTTACAGTGTCTCAGAGCAGCATTCAGTCAGTGCCTTGATTCCCACATCTAGCATATATGAGATGTTTGCACAGACTGAGCTCCCTCAAGGACATCTTATTGGGAATGCAAAGTCTGCCCTGGAACCATGGCTAATGATACCCATACCGAATCCACAAACCATGGAAGAGAATGTGCACAACTCTACACTGCCACAAACCTGTATCATTGTCAGACATGTTTGGAGTGATGAAGGCCTGCTTCTGCTGCTTAGACACCTTTGGTGTCACTTTGCAATATGCTGCAGAAACCTACAGCAAGGCATTTACCATGTGTACAATGTTATCCAACATGCTGGTATGCAAACAAATAGAAGAGGGAATGTACTGGGGACAGTGGTGGAGGAGGGGCATGGTGAGGTTGTGGAGGTCATAGAAGTTGTGGTGAACCCAGCTGTGGGGTGACAATGGGAACTGAAGGAAGGCAGCCTCTGGTACACAACTTGGGCCAGATTAGGCAGAATAACAAATTGACGATGCATGCACTACAACAACCAGGCTATGATATATAGTGCATGGACTAACCATGTTGTGCATCAGATAAACACTACTCTAGTAACAGAGCACTGAGGGCAGGGCACAGATGTCATCATATGCATAGGTGGGCAAGGTGACAGTGACTGGCAACAGGCACCATGGGGGTTAGTAATGATAGTTTGTGTGTGTGTGTGTGTGTGTGTGTGTGTGTGTGTGTGTGTGTGTGTGTGTGTGTGTGTGGTTAGTGAGGTGACTGTGCAGGGAGGTGTGCCTCCGGTGTGGAGAAGGTGTTCAGAGGTGGGTGGGGGGTTGGTCAGATTCTGTGTGATTGAACATAGCCCCACTGTGAATGTTTCAGTGTAACAGGTTCACAATGCCCTCAGTAGGTACATGAGTTGGTCGTGCACATCCTCTTTCCATGGGATCATGCCCTCTGAAAAATGTCATTGGCATGATCCATGGATGGCAGAATGGATGGTGTGCTTTGTGAGGGAGACCAATGGGCCATGCCATGGGGATTTTCAGCATGTCCACCCCATATACATGTGTGTCCACTGCAGGTAACAAACCCTCAACAGTGGTAGTAGATGTAGAGGACATAGTACTACAGGACCCAGACTTGTTCTCTCAGTACCATGGTGGATCTCCTCACTACAAGCAGAAGAGTGGAGGTCATCTGAACAGAATTTTCCCTGATATGCAGAAGCACAGGGCCTTGGAAGATATAGTCTCCTCCAGGTGCCTTTCAAAAATGCTGCCTAAATAGACAAAGCCCTCTGTCTTAATGTCATGCAGACCATGTACCACACTGATCAACTGTACAGTGACTGTAGTGACATTGATCTGTGCCTGTATGACTGCTCTGCCCATCCATTGTGTATTGGTCATGGTGATGCTCAGCCTATATGCATGGGGTAGGAACCAAGGCATTGCAAGCCACTACTGTGCCGCACCTTATTGTTGTCTGCATGCCCATTGGACCCACTAGCAGTCACTGCTGCCTGGGGGGTTCAGGAGACAAGGTCAATTCCTGTCCAACACTGATCACCTGGGACTGAGGGGTGGGTTGCACATGCAATGGATCTGTGTCACTATGCTCATAACAGTACCACTGCCTGACAGTGTTACTATGGAGTCAGACTGCACCATCCTTTGGTTGGTGCCTGACAGTGCTACTGTGGAGTCAGACTGCGCCATGCTTTGGCTGGTGCCTGACAGTGCTACTGTGAAGTCAGATGGTGCCATGCTTTGGCTGGTGCCTGACAGTGCCTGACAGTGTTACTCAGAAAGTCAGATGTGCCTGAAAGTGCTGTTGTGGAGTCAGACTGCACCATGCTTTAGCTGGTGCCTGACTTTGCTACTGTGGAGTCAGACTGCACCACACTTTGGTTGCCATTATCCTCATGCTCAGATGTTTACCCTACATCAGGTATGCAGACAGCCATGGTGGAGGACCCATACACTGAATCATCTGTGAAAGCAGACAGAAACACCTTAGTGTATCAGTGCTACTTAGTGACAATCCCCGATTCCATTGCTTCGACAGCTGTAAAACAGTATGACATGCAAAGACTATAAGCCCAAATACATTGCATAGACTTCCATAGCAGCTGAAGCCCTGACATGCTTGTGGGGATGGCATGACCCTATTCACAATGTGTCAGGTTCTGGCTCTGACATGTTACACCATATGACACATATGTAATGGCATACCCAAATGGGACATCACTTACAGACACTCATGTTGCTGAGTGAAGTTCTGCTCCAGTGTCCAGTCCTCGACTGGGTATGAGGGTGCAGTCTGTCACTCTAGACAGGGATGGCAGGAACTCTTCCATGTCTGTATGTGATATCTGTGTAGGTAAACCCCACCCATGTCCATCCTCTCCCATGCAAGGCTGGTTGCCTTGAGGGTATGATGGATCATGTCAGTGACCATATGGCATACTTGTACTGATTTATTATGGCCGCCAACAGTATTGATCTAATAATAATAATAATAATCATAACGATAATACCCATTTGTTAAGTAGGGTGGCCCACTGGACACACAGTCCCTTTTCAGGAGGGACTTGGGAACAATGTCTGGTTAAGTGATTTGCTCGATTTCACGCAGTAGGCAAATTCAGGTGGAGAGAATCAAACCCTGTATTACAGGTGCTATAGTTCACAGCCTTCATCCTCTGCACCAAATGCCAGGCTTAAAAACTAGTTAATATCCACAACATGGTCCCTTAATACATGACCACAGGAAGCTAAGTTGTTCTTGTCAGTTAAGAGGATCTGTGTTTATCAAGGACCTACAGCAGGAAGTTAGTCTCTGTCTGAGAGAAGCTCTCTATCTTTTTATGCTGTTTAGGAGCCATCTCATTTTGTAAATGTTAAGATATACATATTGTAAGTGATTGTCTACTGCTATCTGCTGCAGCCATAAAACAGTCACAAACTCCACTCCACAGTTCACAATGAGCAATGACTGTGCCACGCTTGATCTACTCAGAGGCATAAGTCAGAGGCATAGCTGCCCTCAACAGGTTGCTGCTGGAGGGCAACTGCCTGTAGCTGGCTCTACCATACCACAGTATCAAGTATGTACTAGCAAAACTTGACATGCTAGTGTGACTGGTTGCCACTAATCAATATGTGTGGCCATGTAGCATGCCCTCATACCATCACATGTTTTGCCTCTACCACACATGCAGCCAGCTACAGCTGTCTACAGCTGTAAACTATCTGTTCCTTTCAGTGGTGGTCTGCAGCATAGTATACCTATGTACTTGTGCTCCAGTTAACACCCCCCACAAGAATAAGTGTATCAAAAAGGAGCAGGTCTGGTAATAGCATGGGCACTGTCCAGTGTTGTCTGCTTCCTGGCCTTTTAAATATGCCTAGTAAAACAGGGTGGCAGTGTGGGTGTGGCCCACTGCAAGACATCTGCCCCAGTACTCCTCAGGTGCAGCTCTGTGGAATTTGACTGCAAAGCTGAATAACATGCCATCCCATGGCCCCTGCCTACCCTCAGAAATCAGCTGTTGGCCAACACCCCCTCCTCTAAAGAAAACTAGCAGTAATGTCACCCACACATTCTCTCCATGACACTTAGTACAGCTGCTTTAGGTGTGATCATTCTGTACAAGTATACTTTGCAGTCTCCAATTCCTTTTCCTTCTAAGCAGTGGATTTTTACATCATGCTGAACATTACAATGGCTGTAGTTATATGGTTGCTTAATTTTGAGTCTCATAGCACTGCAATTATGCTAATGAGACAAACAAAGGTAATTGTCTCTTAATCAAACATTTTATGCAATATGTACTGAGTCAAGGCTGCACAATGATGCTCATATCTAACTGTGCTCATTCATGAAAAACTGCAAAATGCATTGCACATACCTGGATGAGTCACTAAACCCTGCAGGGACATGGGTGTATTAAGCCATCTCATGGACCATAGAGGTGTTATAGAGCCATCATGTAGTGAGATGTGTCTTCTGTGGAATACATACAATCAGGCAACTGTGTCATTCACACCCCAAATCCCACCCTTGCAACTCATTCATTTACACACCACTACATAATGTCATTGTGGAGTGTCATACTGCCTTGGTTCACATTGATGCATGTCACATGAAAATTAACATACATTGATACAAATGATGCTACAATTTTCCTCAAGACTGTGAAGTGGCCATAGCCTCTGAGGGTGCTTACAAGGTTCCCAGGAAAAAAGTCTAAAGCTTTCTTTACTTAATGCACAGAGAACACTGGGATCACCTGGGAACTCATATGAGGATCCGCAGAACAAGGTAAGATGCCTGGCAATGCCTTGTCAGGGCAGCGAAAGATGCCGCAGGCATCACCTCCACTGGTGAGTAGTGTAGGCATTACTACAGCAAGATGAAGAGGTGCCACCTTCACATTGTCCAGCAATGGGAAGAGAAGGTTAGGGAAAGTTGTATAGAGTTCTACAGTAAGTACTTATGACAGATGGATTGTACTGTAATTTAGTCCTAACTGCCCAGCCAAATACACGATATTTAATTCATGAACATTTTCCTTTTTGTCTATGTTTTTCAGCTACTAGAGTTGTTGAGGATACAATTCAATGTATCAAAGATATATGGAAAGCTTATCCAGATGAAGGAGTATGCATTTATCAGTAATATTACAGTTACATATATTTTTCTATCTATATAGCTGCATGTTATTTCAGCACTACTAACACTGTAAACCCCTTGTATTGCTTTACATGCCTCTTGACACGCATCCACTTTAGATTCAAGCTGCCATGTTCTCCTGCCTACCTTACCTCTGTTTTATGTCAGTGCCATCAGCATAATGATTACTGGCCTGCCTCTCATTTCCCATCAGTATGCCACAAACATTTGCTTTTGTCCAAATTATGCCGCCGATAATAGGTGTTAAGCACTTTCATTATTTTATTGCACTTCATCAGAACAAATTAATTTTCTAAAACACCTTCATTAAATATTTTAAGTATATGACATAAATATTACATGACTTAAAGACAATGACCCACCACTGTTCTCAGTTATACCTACATTTAAATAATTAAAATACTCCACTGAATTTAAAGTGCTAGTCCCCATAACACAATGTGCTCTTCAACAAACATTTAATGTTTACCATTTAGTCCTGTTTTTTGTCAGCTCCCAGTGCAATCTGCAATTTCACTTCTTTATTCAAAATAATCAACACAATTAGCCTGATCTAAAGTGTCCAAAACAAAAAATATATGTTTTAAATGTCAGCACTTAGAAGAATGGCTAGCTAAAGCATTTACAAAATCTTTCTTTTTAATAGCCATAATATGTTCAAAAATTCTCTGTGAGAGCATTCTAGTGGTTTTAACCACATGAAAGCTTTCACAGCTACAGAAGCTTGCAAAACAGAAGTGATAGCCTTATTTAAATGGTTAAAAAACACTATGTGTTGAATTAATATAATAAACCTACAATATTTACAACTAAGACAGGGATAAGTACCAAATGGGCCAGATCTCAGTGAACCATCACCAAGTCTCTGTCTTTCTAAGAAACTCTTTAAGTTCATATCTCTTTTGTAAACACACTTAGAATTTTTGCCCAGTATTTTGGCCAGATCTTTATTACCTCAAACAACTTTCTAATTCTCTATTACTATTTTTCTTATATCACTATAATCCACACTTATAGGCACAGAGGAGCCAGAAAGGCTTGATACCTTTCATTTCTATCACCGCCCTCTTCCCTAATCCCATCCTTCTTAGTAAAACCACTCAAAAGAGTGGTGGGACTTAATAGTTCTGTTATTGACTACTTCATACTTAATTCAATCTAACCTACTTCTATTATAGCCCTTTTCAAAACACATTTGTACAAAAATATCAACTTATTTGATAAATGCTAAAGTATCACTAATCAATCTGTTTAATCTAATAACTTGTCCTCTAAAAATATTCCATTTCATGAAATGAGGATGCTGACTACTAAAACGCAAGTAATTATTAGTGAACGTCATTTTCTATGTATATAACTTATAAAACATGAATCATTAATTTTTAAAGTGATATTAATGTCCAAAAACTTAACCTTATATCCTTCATCACTAATAGTGAAGCATAGAAATGCAATACTTTGATTATTTTGTTTCAAAAATAAATCAAAATCTTCAGTAGTACCAGACCATATGAAGAACAAATCATCAATGTATTTTTTTATATAAAAAAATCACATACTTAAATAACTGCAGTATAGTTACTATAGTTTTTTCCAGACCAACACAGCACCAAATTTGCAAATGGAGCAATCCTAGCCACCATAGTGACTCCTAATTTTTGTTGATAAATATCATTCTCAAACAAGAAAAAAGTTGTGAGATACTATATCTAATAATTAACAAATGGTGTTTATTTTAATATTATTAACATCTGTAAAATTACTTAGGTAATTCCTTACGTAATCAACACCCATATTTTGATCAATGGATGTGTGAAGTGAAACTTCATGAATAGTAACCAACAGACTCTCATTTCCCTGAAACTTATAGTTTTTCAACAACTCTAAAAATACCCATGAATCTCTTAAATAGAAACTGGCACTTTGTGCTATTGGTGTTTAGCAGCCCATCTAAATACAAAGTGATAGTTACAGTTTTACCCTGATGTACAGACACAATTGGCCTAAATGGAGGTCTAATTATATTTTTATGAATTTTAGGAATCCTGAACAGCTCGCCCAATTGGGGATGGTCTACATATAAAATTTGTATAAATTAAAATCAATGTACCCCTGATTTAACAGGTCTAATAAATTATCAACATTCTTATAACTTTTCCTGACAAAATCTTTACTTACTTTGTTATAATTTCTAGCATCAGACAAAAGCTCAGCCATACATTCCTTATATTGTAAACCATCCATTATTACAAGTCCGTGCCCTTTATCTGTTTTCATAATTCCAACATTCTTAAATTTACATATCTGAAAAAGTGCAATAATTCTCATTCAGTCAAATTGAAACACCTAGTTTTTGGTCTGTTATTGAATAACTGATGAAAGTCATTCTCACAAAATTCAGAAAAAAAAACATTTAAAATAGAAATTAAAGTCGGGTTAAAAACACCTCTTTTCCTATACTCTTTCATCCGATAATAAGAAGATATATCATTCAAAACATATTGCAAGTTCAATTTTCTAACGGACAACTTGAGATCAGCAACCAAATCCACAATTTTTGTCCTTATAACTGATATAAATGTAAATCCTTTTCCTAACACCTCAAGTTATATTTCAGAAAAAAACAATGGAACTGAGATTAAACACGTCCCATGTTGGGACAACTATTGGTGTCCTCTCCCTTGCCCTATCCCTTTCTCTGCTCCCACATCTCCGGAAAAGTTTTTCATCTTGACAGATATGTGGTCAAAAAAGGGGTACCAAAGGAATTAACACCTGTCCCAATCCTTTTATTGATGACACCATTCATTTGGAAAGCTCCCCGATTCATCTCCCCAGGTTCAAAACCCATGTTAATTTGTAATGGAGGAAAATCCTCACTTGAAAACAAGTGATGATGTTGATGTACTACACCAGGTGTGGAAACAGAAGGGAACACTTTTTCCTCTTGTTGTTCATTGGATAGGCATTGTTGTTGGAAAACGATAGTGTCTCCCTCTGTTTTCGCCCAGTACCGTCACACAATGATCTCAAGTAGCCAAACGCTTCATTCTTATGAATGCCTCCATCAAATTCTTTCACTTGTCTTCACAAACATTTGATTTTATCCAAATTATGCCTATCCAATAATTTTAACACTTGCACTCAAGAATTATTATACAATTCGACCAAATCTTTGTAAATTTAGTCATTGGTAGAGATACCATTTGGAAACTTAAAAAATCTAAGGCCCAGCGGAATCTGCCATATCTCTATGCAGTATTGCAATTAAAAATTGCCATATTTGAAAGATGTAAGCTTTAAAATTGTATTCTCATGCTCAAATACTAAAGACTTACAGTTGGAAAAAGTTACAGACATCACTTTATTCTGCTCTTGATGTGAATTTTTTGACAACCATGTCTTAAGCACATAATAAGTTGGTTATGATCAGAGACCTGATCATAATTTTCTGTAGTAGGGAAGTTTGGGCAGGTATGCTTGTGGGTGTCAAGTATAAATATTAGTTTTAATGTATATGTATTTATGGCCTGGCATCTAGAAAAGCTGCTTAAAATTTAACGTCTGTGCTGCTCTTTTTATTACTTTTTTATTTTTCTAGTAAGCGACTAGAGTCTATTTCATGTGTGTGTGTGTGTGTGTGTGTGTGTGTGTGTGTGTGTGTGTGTGTGTGTGTGTGTGTGTGTGTGTGTGTATGTTTCTGCCCTGGAGAAATGTGAGAAAGCTTGTCATGTGACCATTCATCTACATGGTTATCATTTAGAAATGATACCCTCAAGAGTTTGTTTTAGAAACGTGAGAAAATATGCCATGTGAAAGAAAGAAAGAGCATTGTTTCATGTAGAAGGCAATCTACACATGTAATATTTTTTTACTAAATGTACATCAAATGTTTTAAGTGTAATAAGTATACACCCTACCATAGGCTATAGCTTTCTTGTTTGATTGTGCAGATAAACTTTCTAGTGTACATAACAAAGTTGTAATAGCATTGTATGCATCACAAATCAATGAGTGCATAATGCCATGCAAATGAGACACAATGTGCTTGCAAATGATGAAATCTAAAATGATGGACCAGTTCAGAAATCTATAAAAGAAATGTGCAGCACTCTGGTGCATACTTGTTGGTGTAAGTATGTGGGAATATGTTGAGCAGTAGCAGCAGCTGCACCTATAGATCAGCAGCATGTGTTAATGGACACCCTCAGGCCCAGTGCACACTATTTCACATGCACTGGCCATCAGCACCAATGCGGGAGGTACAAACAGCACCTGACATGCCACTAGCTGAATGACTAGGAGATTGTGTTTTTGTTTTCTTTATGGACAGGGAAACAGTATGGAAGTCTTCAAACTGTGTCATCCACAAGCAGAACAAAGTAGCTAAAGGGATCTTTTAGTGGGCTGATATTGAAAGTTTATCAATGCAACAGGTGTCAGCCTCATGAATCCTCAACCAGTTTCTTGACATTATGCTGCACATATGTGGAGGAACATATTTCATTCCCCAAGCCTGCAGAGGAGGGAGCCACCACAATGTAGGCATTTAATGACATGCCAACCACCTTAAAGTCTTGGGAGCCATTGATTATATGCACATTTCCATCAAGGCCCCAGCTGGTCCAAAAAGACTGCATTACATCAAGATGAAGGGCTTACACTCCCTCAACTACCATATGGTCTGGTATTGCATAAGACATGATTCCAACATCTGACATACATACAGCCTATGCCAAAGATTCCTGCTAGGTAAATTCCCAGTGGATCATCTTAATGGTAGGTGCACACACAGGCTAGATAGACAGGTCTATACACACAGGTGACATGTAAACAGTGAGCAGGTCACAAGCAATATGTTGTTTGTTGTGTGTTGTGGTTGAGGCCTGATAAATACTAGACCCTCGTTGAGGATCTCTTTTTGCAACCCTTACATCATACAAGAGATGATCTATAATGTAGCACATGCAGAAACACATTATATAACAGAGTGGGAGTTTGACCTAGTTATGGGATGCTTCCACTGCCTTGTTATGTCAGGAGGAGCACCACACTACAGTCCTGAAGTCTGCAGCATGTTTTTTATTGTGTGTGCCCTTACACAACATGACATTGTGCAAACAGCTGGAGGTGTAGGATAACATCTGTGCAGGACCATTCATACCAGCTGTATCAGCAACAGAAGGGCACAGAGGATAGTCAGGTGAGGAATACACAACTGTAGTACCACAGCCAAGAGCGGTAATTTTACACTACATTGCATCACTGGTAAAGAGATAGTATATTCTTCACAACTATGACCCATGGCACAGGCAACAAATAATAAAATGATGCATACGTTACCACATTCAGGTTATGCAAGGCAGTGCACAGACTGGCCATTCTGTGCATCAGACATCACCATACCTACACAGGGTAGGGGGTGGGAAGGGTACAGCCATCATCTTTTGCATATGTGGGCAGCTAGGACACAGTGATCAGTGACCATTGACTGCAACAGTTTAATACAAAATAGGGTCTTGGTAGTGGTGGGTGGACATGGTGAAAGATTTCTGCAACACTGTGGCATAGCGTGGGATTGTGGGAGTTGAGCACATTAAACAATTATTCAGAGATGTTGTGGGGTCGAGGACCACATGCTACAGTAGTGTTATCAAGGTTGCCATAACATAACTGTTGGTGTCATCCATTGTGTAAAGGAAGTTTATTACTAGTTATTAGGTATGCAGTCTGGAGGAATCATTTAAGAGCTTTGCCCAAATTCCCAATTTTCCCAAAGTACTGTCTTGTTAAGTGACTTGCTCAAGGTCACACAGCAGGCAAAAACAGGCTGAGGGAATCAAGCCCTGTACCACAGGAAGTAGCTCATTGACCGCTCATAGTCTTAGTCCTCAGCACTAACTGCTATTGTTGGCTTGCGTTGGTTTGTGGAGTTGAGACTTCATGTGGTAGGTGGCAGGGAGGAAGGGATAGAACTTTGGGACTGTTTGCAGTCACAATGACAGACTATACCAGCTGCCATATCTCAACACCCCCGTGTGTCTGCAGTAACACTATGGTGCAGTGCTATATTGTGCAATATGTGATCTACAAATGTACATCCATGAGCATTTTTGCTGTTCAAGTAGAACTGAGTGAGTGGCCAAGACTACTATAGATGTAGTGGAATGTACGGTGCCAGCATGGAGTGCCAGGGAGAACAGGATTTTCTTGTTCTTTCTGTACAATAACATCCAGGAGTACCTGCAAGTGCATTGTGATGGGCCCTTAAGGATGGAGGATGCATGGTACGAGTTTAGGTGATGAGTGATATCACTAGCATTACTTGTTCTGGTGAGCAGTGTTAGCACAACTACAGTGACCTAAGGCAATGCCACCATGACTTGCTCAAAGACTGGGTAGCAGAAATTAGGGTGAGGCAGCCAGAGATGTACAGTAAGTATTTATTTTTTTATGTATATAAATATTTACTTACTGTTTGCAGCAATATTGTGTTTTGGTATATTATTTGCTTTACTTGTATATGCGGGAGTTCATACTTTGTTTTGCAGCTGCAGAGGAATATGAATTGAATACAGCTGGATGTCGCAGATGTAAAGACTCTTTCAGTAGTTGTTTGTTTTAAAGTCTGCATCAGTCCACTATGCTGTTGTAACTGTGTTGCTAGCATGTGCAGGTAATAATTGTTTCCCATTGTGTATTCCTTCTATAGATCCAGTTGTGGCAGAGAAATATGTGAGACCATGCTTACCACAAATTTCAATAGCCAAAGCCACTGGCTGTGGTTCAGTAATGGCCACCAGGACTGCCTCTCAACAGGGGGGCAACAGTTCCTTTTCTGGAGGTGATACACTTGTGCCCTCCATGATTGCCTCTCAAAGGGGGTGAAGGAGCCTCTTTTGAGTGGTGTAAAGGAGTTTGTCCTGGTCTTCTGGCATAAATTACAGATGCTAATGATGTCTGAGCTGCAGTGGCCACTAAATGGTCTCATTAGCAACATGGAGCACATTCTGCTGCATCTCAAGGAGTCACTCAACTTTCAAGCCCAGTGACCGGAGCAGCAATCAGTCTCCTAACATCAGCAATCCAGGTGAGTGAGGCCTGTTTTTTTTTTTTTTGTCATCTGAATTGTCCTGCTATCTGACTATGGCAAGACATTACCCAATCAGTATTGTAGTATTTTTCCTTCCCTTATAAGTTATTCCCCCATTCCTTGTATCATGATTTGTCCACTCTTTGTATGCTGTATCCATCTACTGTCCTCCATGCTTTTTGTGCGTCTACCACACCATCTGTCTGAGGTTCTGTTTTAAGTTTGTCTGTCTGTCCCTGTTCCCTGCCCTATTCCCAACATCCCATCCTCAACCTTCTATCACTATCTTCCCCATCTAAGCTTCTTTTCCATATATGAAAAAAGAGTCTTTTATTCTCAAAAACTAAAATGACTCTCTACACCCCCCCCGACCTTTATGTGTTATGGCTCCTTTACGCATTTCCCCTATTTCCTGTTTTCCCCTTTCCAACTTTCTCATCTACCTCATTAACTCCCAGTTTATATGATGGACAGGGTTGGCCTTTGATGTGCATGCCCACTGTAGTCTATCTGATGGCCAAAGTTGTTCTTCTTGTGTTGTTAATGACAACATTTAAGTCTGCAGTGTTATATTGCATCCTTGAGTGTGCACTGACTCCTTTGGATGTCACATCAGTTACACACCCTACTGCAGTTTGGCTCCACCCAGGAGTAGCCTAATGATGCTCCTCCCATTCTCATTATGCTTCTGTTTATTAAACAGTCCTTTGATCTGACTGCCCATGAAACTTAATGCCTATTATACCATGACCCCCCATTAATATTCCAAAACATGCACGCTGATTGGCCAGCGTGCGTTATCATCGACTTATACTAATGGAAAAAGGTCCGGTCGCCCGGACTTTTTCCATTAGTATAAGTCTTTTTAAAAACACTGTCTCGCTATGTTAAAGGAGTTTAACATAGCGACACAGGTTTAAAAAATGCAACGGAGATCTCCGTTGCTTTTTAAAGCTGTCTCGCTATGTTAAACTCCTTTAACATAGCTATTAATAAAAAAGCAATGGAGATCTTGCTTTCTCCATTGCTTTTTTTTAAAACCTGTCTCGCCATGTTAAATGGGTTTAACATAGCGAGACAGCTTTAAAATAAGCAACGGAGATCTCCGTTGCTTATTTTAAAGCTGTCTCGCTAAGTTAAACCCATTTAACATAGCTTGGACAGGTTTAAAAAGCAATGGAGAAAGCAAGATCTCCATTGCTTTTTACTGTTTCGCTATATTAAATGGGTTTAACATAGTGAGACAGCTTTAAAATAAGCAACGGGCATCTCCGTTGCTTATTTTAAAGCTGTCTCGCTATGTTAAACCCATTTAACATAGCAAAAGAATAAAAAGCAACGGAGATCTTGCTTTCTCCATTGCTTTTGGCCACAGCTCTGATGTACTGCGTAGGCATGCGCAGTACATCAGAACTGCCGCGGATACCAGACAGCTGCGGAAGGGCAGCAAAGAGGCATTATACAATGCCATTATTTAAGAAAAGTAATTATTTCTTTTCTTAAATAATGTCATAGTATAATAGCAATAACCCACTTCTGGATGTGGGTAATGTGGGATTTACCCACGGTTGTCTTTGTTTGGTCCCGAGGGCGAACCACGCCAACCATGGGTAAATCCCGCATTACCCACACCCAGGCGTGGGTTATTGCTATAATATATGTCTGATTAGCAATGCGGCTTTGTCACACAATGACCCCTTCTGGAAAGTAGTACAATGCACATATGTTCAGCATTAGTCTATAAATCACATCCAAAATAATTATGACAATTACCTCACAGCAAGACGTTGTCCCGTTCGATTCTCAGCTAAAGCATCTTCTGTGTGGAGACATGCGTGAATGGGCGTACCTTTGTTGAAGGTTGTACGTCAGGGCTGGCAACTCGGTACGTAAAAATCTGCTGACAATCATTAGCGGACCGGAGTTCCGCTGTGACGACCCCTAACCGGGAAAAGCCGAAAGATACAGCAACAACCAGAATGATAAGTCATTGCTTATTTATGGCCATATCATATGCGTAAATATACACTATTCTTTATGTATGTACTTTGCATGTGTTAAGTATAGTGCAGACATCTTTACATTTTTGTCCAGCAGTGCTCATCCTTCAAACAAACATTTCCTAGGGTCCTTGTACTTTTACACATGTTCTAATTAATATATTCCTGCACATCATCTCTTGACATTTCTATGACATAAATGATTTATAATGTATTTAGTTATCACACAACTCATAAATGGACTCTTTGATTTAAGGTATTGAGTAATTTGTATCTACTGACGTCTGTCACGGGCAAACTTTTCTCAAAAATATTACTTCTCTGATGAAATTAATGCACAGACAATAAAGCAATCTAAAGTTAGAGCTCTTAATTCTGAATTCCCTAGAATTAGCTTCACGTGCATCACAATATATTTCACACTTTAAGCAGAAGGGGATGAATCTAAGGAATCTGTATATACGGAAACTGCATACTCAGTGCAGATATGCCTTTTAATAATGCAAACCATGATCATGCTTTCTAATTATTGATTATATAAAACAGGAAACTAAAAGCAATTTGAATATCTATGAAAGAGTACTACTGTGTATGCTGGTCTTAATGCAGAAAAATTACACTTTGAAAGTGTCGCTTCACATGTGCTGTTTCTGTACCGTTATAAAATAGACAATTACAATTGCTCTTCCCAGTTTACCACTGAAAAACCCACTCATCTCTCACGTTCCATTGCTTCAGCTAAGCATGCTATTGAATGTACGTTGCTGTTTTTTAAGGCAAAACGTATACAATCATAGTTAATTCAATTAAATTATTACTAACACATGAGTCTACTCCTTTGGCAAGCTACATAATGGAAAATGCTTGGATTTTATTACTAAATTGTATTTATGATTGTGTCAGTTGTATCGGACTAATTTTACTTAATTCTGGGCGAATTGTTGGATTTATCAGTAACTGCAGGACTGTCAGCTTTAGCAAGCTTTGCTTTTTTGAGCTTTTATAATCCTTAACCAGACACAAATGAGAGTAGTTTTCTCCATGCAAGCTACGCATAATAAAAATGCATGCAGAGGCATGACTGCGCAACTGCTTAAAGTCTATGAAGAGCAGTACATCAACAGGCAGTGTGCACGCGCACACACACACACACACACACACACACACACACACACACACACACACACGCACACACGTCTATGTGTGTGTGCAGATAGCTGCATGATCTTACTAGTACCCAGTGCTGTGGGCTCAGTCACTCCTCTGCATAAATTTCTGTTGAGCACAGTTTGCAGAAGTCTAAAACTAAAATGTAGTTTTACATTAAGTATTCTACTATGGTGAAGAGATTTACAATATTACATGTCAAAAAATATTTTTTTCATTACAGGATTAGTTTGTTAACATCAACTGCTAGGGGGAATAAAAATGCTCTTTCCTTATATGCTTTGGTCTATGAGTTACTCTAGATAGTAATAGGGCTATTGTGTCAGGCAAAGTTTTAAATTTTTTTAAATGTATTTTTCTTCAGAATACAGGACTCTTAGAGAACATGGTGCCATCTGCCTAGATAAAAAAAAAGATTTAGTAACGCCTCCTTTGTTAATCTGGCGGAATTATTCACATTTACCAAAAGTAATTTAAATTGCAATATAAGGGAATCTACCCTGATGGGAAAATACATACTCCTGTGGTAAGCATTGCAGTTAATTTGGCTGTCTGGCTTCTGTAGTTGGTTATATCACAAAATTATGTACAGCTCTTGTGATCATTCTTTTATCATCATTTATTACATCTTTATATATTGCATTAGGTATTACTGGACAGAACTCCTTTACAGAGAAGATCTTGGGACAAAAGTTCTCCAGTCTAAATTCAAGAAGATTCTTATTGATTCAGTAACAAATCACATAATACCAATACATCTCCAAGTAATGATAGAACTCATTTGGATGAACACACAGTAATGTGGATAATGTTTTTAAAAGACTTGGAATATATATTTACAGTACGGTGCAGATTATAAGATAACCATTTGTAATACAGTATACCCAAAAGAGTTCCCAAGGGAGGAAGCAAAGATGCAATCTATAAAGATAATATTTATATTATACATACATTAGGGCATAATAGTGCTTATGATAAGTGGGACTACCGGAGGAGAGTAACTGTTTGTTTGATTAGGGATATTCATTAACTTAGGAGGAACCCCTGTGTGGAGAGAACACTACTGAATAAATTTGAATGAAATGGCTTTCTTGGAGTAAGGGCAGGTTTATTCCAGAAGTAGAAAAAGTTCAGGTGTTGCTGGTGGAATGGGGAAGGGGTTAGTAGGAGAATATTGATTTAGTGGCCAGGCTTTTTCTTTAGCATCCTGTTCTGTTAGCTTCAGCCATCTTTTTTATAAGCTTTACTCTGTTTACATTTGCCTTTCATTGTCCCTTTATTTGTCTATGTTTTATTTCTTCTTGAATGAACTGGCTACCTTATCCTCAGTGGAGGTATTTTTTTTCTGAATGGTTTCCGGTGTCCTTCAGCCTTATGCACTATTATGCCACTGATTCTCTAAGTCTATGGTGAACTACACTGTCTGATGGCCACTTGCCCCCAAAAAAAACCTTGTACTAATGCCCCAGATAACCTACCTGCAGAATACTTACAACTAGCTGCCTCCTCCATTGCTTATCCTGTCAGTATCCTCCTCAATAGGTCCATTCAAGAATCATACATAACCAACATTTGGAAAAAATCATTTGTCCTTCCACTTCACAAAGGCGGCTCCAATTCAGAAATCTCAAACTTCCGCCCTACCGCTATATTTTCCCCCATCTCAAAAATACTAGAGAAATGCATTCACACCCAGCTCATAAGCCAATTAGTAAACCACCAGATACTCTCCCCTACTCAATAAGGCTTTAGGCCTGGACATAGCACCAACACTGCCATAATTTCCTTCTTGGACACAGTAAATAGAGCTTATGATGCTGGTTCCATAGTCTCTGCTCTCTTTCTTGATTTGTCTAAAGCATTTGACACTCTTTCCCAATCCCTTCTACTTACTAAACTCTCTAACCTCAACCTATCTTCCCCTATCCTAAAGTGGCTTACTAGCTATCTCAGCAATAGACAGCAATCTACTAAATGGCACCATTCTTCTTCCCCTTTCATCAGCACAAACACAGGCGTCCCCAAGATTCAATTCTAGGTCCCCTCCTATTCAGTATATTTGTCAATGACTTTCATAATACGCTAACCAACAGCACTGCTAGCCAGTACACTGATGATTCAACCATCATCTGCTCTTCTAAAACTCCCACTGTTTTATAGCATCTTACCCAAGAAGCTTTCACTTCTACTGAAACCTGGATGTCCCAAAACCATCTCGCCCTCAACCCCAATAAAACCAAACTCTTAATATTCACCCCCACTAAATTCAGCCCTATTGACAAAGCACTTTTCTCTATCCATTCCCAAAACAACACTACCATTGAAGTCATCCTTAGGACTAAACTGTTAGGTGTCATCATTGACGACAAATTAACATTTACCTTCATATCTACAGCAACATTAAAAAAATGCAGTTGCACAAAGCACTCCTTAAAATGGAGAACATCGACATTTGTGCTGTAACAGAGACCTGGTTTAAGGCAGCAAAATGCACCCCTGCACTACCAGGCTATAACTCATTCCACCCCTTTCGGCCCCAGAACTTGGACCGAAGCTCCAAATGTGGTGGTGTTTCCATATTCATAAAGGATGTTCATACATCCAGATTGGTAGCCCAAAATAATGCATCAGAGATACTTCAGGTGCAGCTAACATTGGGTAAGACAGCGATTCAGGTCGTAGCCTGCTATAGGTCCCCAACAATGTCCCGAGACTCACACTCCATGTTCCCAAGCACCCTGGAGAATATTAGGGTCCAACATAACACTGTCATACTGGGCGACTCCAATTACCCCTCCATTAACTGGGAAAACAACTCATGTACCAATACACTTGCCCAGCGTTTCCTGGAATTCATTAATTTCAATGCCCTGGACAAGCTCATTCTTACCCCCACTAGCGGTAGCAACATCCTTGACCTGGTCATTACTAACATGGCTGACCATTGCTCTACACCAGTAGCCAACTCCTCCCTGGTTAGATTCGACCACAAACTAATCACCTTGGAAATCCACATCCCCCACCCCCGCAAAGGTAACCACCATGAAAAACTTCTCCAAAGCTAACTTTGCACTCCTAAAAACAGAGGTGGCTAACTTCATTGCACCCATGCAAATGGAGAATACACCAATGCACTGTACGAACATGTACACAAATCGCCATACTCAATTGAACCAAGACGCTCTCCTCCAAATAAAGGAAGCCAATCTGGTGGTCCCCTGCCATAAACAAACTCTGCAACAGAAGGAGGAAACTGATGCGGAATAAGGTGAAGTCCCAAGACTGGAAAAACTCCCTTATCAGCCTCAACAAAAAGTTGAGATCCCTCATCAAATCCTCTAAAGCTAGCTATGAAAAATGAATTGCAACAGATAGTAAAGACAACCACAAGGCCTTCTATAGTTATGTAAAGAATCTCCACAGTAATACCCAGATTTGCTCTGAGCTACTGCACAATGGTACCTCCTATACTGAACCAACAGATATTGTCAATATACTGGTCAACAGATTCAGTGCCAACTTTACCCCCCCCAAAGGACCAATCACAATACCAGTAGATTGCCAGGCACCCAGTATTACTGCTGCACAGGTTAAAACAGCACTGTCCAAGGCCAGAAATACAGCTTCTATGGGACCTGACAATATCCTTGGCTGTGTTCTACATGAACTACAGAATGAACTGACACCTCATCTGTGTGGCCTGTTCAATCACAGCCTCACCTCAGGCTTTGTCCCTACCAAATGGAGCACTGCTACAGTCATCCCTCTCCACAAAGGAGGAGTGACTACAGACCCTAGGAACTATCACCCCATTAGCATGATGAGTCTGATATGCAAAGCTATGGAACGCATCAACATGGACCTAATAAACAAGGATATAGGGAATCTCCAAACTCTGGATCCCACACAGTTTGGTTTTGTGAAGGGTAAATCAAGCCTGCTCATCTTGGTTAACTTCTTTGAGTCAGTCACCAGAGCTTTAGATGAAAGCAAGGTGATTCATACAGCCCACCTTGATCTGGCCAAGGCCTTTGATACCATTCCCCACTCAGGAATCATAGAAAAACTCACTAAGCTAGGCATTAACCCCTATATCACTAGGTGGATTGCAAACTGGCTCACAGATAGAACCCACAGTGTGAAAGTAGCTGACTCCAAGTCAAACTGCTGACCAGTCATGAGTAGAGTCCCACAGGGTTCGGTCTTGGGTCCTCTCCTGTTTGGTTTCTACTTCTCTGAAGTCCAGGCCAACATTTATGGACTCTGGCTGACAAAGTTCACAGGTGATTGCAAGTTGGGAGCTATTATTAACTCCCCAAGTGATGTTGACATCCTACAGAAAGGCCTCACTGAGACCAATGACTGGTGTCAGAACCATGGCCTTAAGCTCAATGCCAAAAAATGTGTCATCATCCCCTTTGGGAAAAACCCAGTTCCCATGAATTACTACATTGATGATAGTCCAGTGAACAGAGAAGGCATTATAAGAGATCTGGGAACACAGGTTGACAGCAACCTCTCTTTTGACCAACACATTGCCACTGTGGTCAGAAAGTCCTGTGTGACACATCTCATTACTAAGGGTTTTGCATCCAGGAAGAAAGAGGTCATAGTCTCTTTCTATTCTTCCCTCATTAGGCAGTCATCAAGTGCAATGCCCCATTTGACATGTACCTCACTAGACACCTGCAACAACTGGAGAGGCCACAAAATTACCCCACAAAGAGGATCCTAGGCCTTAAACACTTGTCCTATATGGACAGACTCAACAAAACTCCAACTATTCTGTCTCATATTGCCTACTTAGAGGTTATCTCTGCTTGACTTACAAAGCCATGTCTGACCCAGCTGTCTTAGAAATGCTACAGCTAAAGATAGCCCAATCCCTGCGGACCACATGCTCCAGAGACCTCAACCTCATTACCACAATCAACAGAATGTGCTGGAGGGACAGGTTCATAACCCAGGGACTGCCCATGCTATGGAATAGACTTCCCATACATGGCAAACAGAGCACCTCACTGACCCTCTTCAAGAGAAATCTTAATGAGTGTATGGGAAATAGAAAATTCATGCCGGGGATCACTTCAGTGGCTGTGCTCGACAGAGGCACTGGGAACTAAGGTCAGGTGGCACGATGCCAGGGTAATCCTATGGACTAGGCTTTTAAAGGCTCCAGGGCCATTACCCTACTACACACCTATGAACTTATGAACCCATCAAAAGCTTGGTGCCCTATATAAACATAACTACTTTCTTAGCCACTCCACTAAAATAGCCCTTCGCTTCATCCTTCCTGCTTCCAAATCTACTATATGGTGCTCCCATCCTCACAAATTTACAGTCTAACAAAAACAAAACTAGACTCCTGCTACAACAAAGTTACTAAATTTGCCTCTAATGCAGAATTTTCCACCCACCACTGCTCCTCATTGCACCAACTCAACTGGCTGTAAGCCCCTCATTATCTCACGTATCTATAATTAACTACAGCCCACAAAATAATCTACCAACCTGAATCCTGCCCTTCCTTGTCCTCTACAATGAGCCTATACCATCCTAATTGCCAACTCAGGTCTGAAAACAAAATGTTACTGTCAGTCAACAAACCCAAGCTCTCAGCCAGCCAAATGTTGCACTCTCATACTGTCTCTAAGTTATGGAATAATCTACTTCACTCAGAACTATCAGCAATCTGGCCCCCTTCAAAAAAAAAACACTCAAATCACATCTCTCCTCTCACTGGCTATGCTCCTGCACCCCAGCCACTTACCACAATACCTAACTCCTCTCTCTGGAATCTCAGCTTGAACCTTTTACACTACAAACTTTTCCTCTCCTTCTCTCTTCCTTACATATTCCTTTCTGTCTCCATAGCATATCTCTTTCTCCTCTAGCCCTTCTATCTTCTCCTTTTCCACTCTATAGCACTTCTCTGTTGCTAAGTATACTGCAGGTACGTATGCCAACTGTACCATTGTACTACTATTTGTAAACATTATTACTGCTGTTGCTATTCATTTTAATTGTTTGAATGTAAAAATGTCAACATACCTAGTTCTATGTATAAATATTTCACTTTGTTATGTAACAATGTGGAGCTTTTCTCCCTGGGCCTCCACTGAAAATGGGCTCTTTCTAGGCTCAGTGGACTTTCCTGGTTAACAAATACAATAAATAAATAAAATAAATTGGTGCTATTCTTATCTTCCTTGTTCTGTGTTTTCTCATATTCCCTGTATTTGATGTAATTTCCCCTCATCTCTGATGTCACCTCAAGGAAACAGAATATTTTGTTTCCTTATTTTTGATGTCCATATTTGTTCACAAAGAGGCTTGTTGTTTCTGTGATAGTAGTTTTCATATAGTCTGAATGTTTGGTACACTACCTTAATACTAGCATGAAAGAGGTGGCCTGAGGCATAACCACATTTTGTCAAAGTAGCCTACTATCCTAAAGTCCAGAGGTTTCACTTTTCATTGTCTTGAATCTCTAAGTCCATGGTGAACTACACTGTTTGACAGTCACTTGCCACCAAATAGCTGCTCACTTTCAGATCTGAGACCCCCCCCATCACTTGAGAACACCAAAGACATCACATCCCATTTTTGTCTGTTCTAATCCTGCTTGTAGTGCACTGAGTGCCATGATTATGCATCAGTATTGGGAAATAACAACCTATATGAGCACTACCCTACCACAAAATCTGATCTTAAAAGTGCTGTGAAAGGTGCTTAACAATTTCTAAGCTCTGTTAATAGTGGGTCTTGAGATAAGCACTGAAGACTGCCAGTGCTCACTGACTGCTTTACCAGCTTTCAAAGCAGACAAAACACTTTGTACTTTTTTCTGTAACCAGTAGTACATAGAACATATAAATCTCCATGCACTACCCAAAATTATGATCAGATCTCTGATCATAACCTTCCATTATGTGTTCTCAACATGGATGCCAAGATGCTGAGCTTCGTTCTTGAGGTAAATTTCTTGACATCTATATCTCGAACACATAATATTGTGGTTATAATCAGGGATCCAATCATAATCCTGTAAATCTGATGCCTATTCCCTTGAAGGCATCACCAGAAATCCTGCTCCTTAGTTTGTCTTTTTGGCTTTTCCCAGTTAGGGGTCGCCACAGCGGAACTCCAGTCCACTAATGATTGGCAGTAGATTTTTTATGGTGTCGAGTTGCCAGCCCAACGCCCAACCTTCAGCAAAGGCACGCCCATTCACGTATGTCTTTCATACACCATTCGACCGCAGGGAGGACATGCAGACTCCACACAGAAGGCACTCCAGCCGATAATCGAACAGGAGAACCTCTTGCTGTGAGGCAACAACGTTACTGCTGTACCACCGCGGTTCAAATCCAGCTCCTTAGTATGGCTGCAAAATGCTCCTGTGAACAGTTGCCATGGTAAAGTCCTCCATCAATAACATATCTCACCCATCTTTGCCTTCCTGGAGCTAGCTGCTCCCGCTCTCATTTTCTTATTTGTTCACCTCTTGAAATGTACAATGAGAAGATGTTCAGAATATAACTCCTCTGCCGAGAGCATTGCTTCTTCCAGTTTGTCATATACTACTACGTCCACTCTGTGATGTGACCCATAATGCTACATTTGATTTAGGTTTCCTCATATGCTCTGTTGCTTGGAGCCCTCCTTTTATGGGGGGGGTTATCTACTATTTTATCTACCCTTACCTTCCTATAAATGATATACATCTATATGTTTGTTTTACAATCATGTCTGTCTATGTATTATGTTTATGTTACTGTCAAAATATCAAGACAGTGTTTACCACTTAAAGCCTGTAGTTTAGGTAGCATTTTTGTCTATGCAGTGGGAATTTGTACACATTGTCTTCTATTCTTCATTTGCATTGGTCTTTTCTGCCTCAGCTATGATCATGTTTGCCAGAAAATACAGTTTTACTGAGTTATGTTTCCAGCAGTCTTAAGATAAGTGCAAGGGACATGTGTGGTTGGGTTGGGGGAACAATGAATGAAAGTGGTTTGTATATTGTCAGAGAATTAAATATCATGCTGTATTAATTTTGAAAGGTAAATGTGCAACTTTTGTTATGTTATGTGTGAGCATTTGTTTTAAATGAGGAATGAAAGTAATGCCAGAATAATTGAATTAAATGAAGAATTGAACAAGATAAGTGTTTAGATATCTTAATTAATTCCACTGGCTTGCGATATGACAACCTCAGTGATAATGTAGAAGTAAGAAAGATGTGGAAAGTAAAATGGAGTCTGCGTATTTTTCATTCTTTTTTTTTTTTTTTTCTTTTTTTTCAAAACAGGTTTATTGTTTTAACATATAAGAGAAATATCATAACAATTTTATACAAGTAATTAAAAATAGGTATTATTATAATATTCAACAAAACAACTAAAGTATTTACAAAGACATCCACTACAATCAGATGTGTATTTTTCATTCTGATGCAATATGTATACTGCTGTTTGGTGATGAGCTGGTGTGAATGTACACGTCTGAATGTTTTTAAATGTTGTTAATGTGTGGTTTTAGCGGTGTGACTGTACACATTTGCTTTGGTTAATTGTGGTTTGAGTATCTGTGAATCTCTAAATTGTCTCTTATCTCTTCTCCACACAGTACACATAAGAAAGGTTATTGACAATATTTGAATCAGACGGAAGTAAGTCTAGCATTGTGAGTGCCCATTTGTACTAAATCACCCAATAATGCTTAATTAACAATGTGAGATGCAACAAGCATGCTTGTAATCCCATTTTAGATGATACATCAATTCCTAACCCAGTGACAGTTATATTAAAACACCAGATAGCTGTCTGAATGTGCCTGATGACATAGCAAATCTAGTATGCTGGGATGTCCCTGTGCGGGAGGAAATATTCCTTGCATACCTGGAGCCATTTGGCTCTTCCAAACATTAAGACAGCATCACACTTCAAGCTGAGATAAAAATGAAGAAAGTGCCATGCTAGACATAACAAACAGATGCTTGTTACAGCATCTCTATCCCTTTGCTTGTCCTACCTAATGATACTTTATCCTGAAAAAGAGCAACTCCTGCAGAGTCAGTGATTCTAAAATAAGAGTGTGCCTTTCCTGCTGATAATTAGATATTCAGAGCTGTAGACAATCCATATTATTTAAGAGGAGTCTGATTTAAGTATTTGTGAGCCTGAACAGCAAGAGAGCTCATAGCTGGGACATTAGAATGGTCATTAGGATGAGGAAGAGGTGGATAAGCAGGCAGGCGACATATAAACAAATAACCACAGCCAGTCCCTTAAATATATATATATATATATATATATATATATATATATATATATATATATATATATAGCTACATCCTAACAAAGTTTGTACCACCAAAGAAGAACAACACACGTGGCAGGAGGACAAGCCATAGCAGAAGCATCATGCTATTACACATAACTGGAAAGGGAGGGCATGTCACAGTTGTCTAAGAAATAAAGAGATTATCCAAACAGTGTAGAATCAGTGAATATAGATCCCAAGGGTCCGTCTGCTGCTATAGTAGAACAAGGATGCCAAACAAATGTCACAAAAAATGGCAAGGTCAGTTCCAAGAGCTAAAATGTAGTGACCAGTATGTTTCTTAGATAATTCCCATTCTCTGCACAAGCTCCTCATTCAAGTGAAGCAGACTTCCTCCCTATCCATATTTAAATGCAACTTGGACCTGTGGATGGGTCATGGGAAATTCACCCCGGTTTGGCTGATATGTCTCTGATGGACAGAGGCAGTCAGTAAATCACGCCTATAAATCAAATATAAACCAAATTTGTGGGTCACATTTGGGTTGCATGGCTAGGCTTTTAAGGGCCCTAGTTAGCCTAGTATATACCTATGAACCTATGACTGAGCCGAGCTTATTCTAATTAGTCACACCTACACTATACTTGGGTGAAAAAGCCATGAGGTTGGTTATCCTTATACATGAGACAGACAGAGGCAAGACAGACAGATAGAAATAGAGAAAGTTCCATCAATACATAAGAAGGCAACACAGTGGCACTGTGAAACAGTGAATACGCAGCTATTGAGCAAGTGCAAAAGACTGACCATTCACATCGCTTGTGATCATTATTTTGTATAGTCAGTGACAGAACTGTGGTCACAGCACAGTTTCTGACATAGTGCTCAAAAGTACACTGGATGCAGTATTGAAGGCTTCATAAGCCTGTATTAAATGTGACCATTGTAATATCTGCTGCACGAAAATCATAGTAATCTCAGTCATGACATACTCTCATTGACATGGCTGTTTTACAGTTGCATGATTGATACATTTAATCATGGTAATCTCATTTACAGCACACTTTCAATGACACAGAAGTTTCACAGTCACGTGACGTATTTACTCATGGTAATCTCAGTCACAGCTCACTCTCACTGACATAGCAGTCTCACAGTCACATGACTAATACATTAATCAAGCTACTTTCACTCATGGCACATTTAAACTGACATAGCTGTCTCAAAGTCACATGACTAGTACATTCCAGTTCCACTTCACAATGCCACAATGGCTACATTCCTAAAACCATGATACATTCACACAAAACATGACAACATAAAACACAAAATAACCACTCCAGTTCACGGGTAATTTCCTCATTCTAAGAATGCTGTGAACATGAGAGTATGTAGTTACTTTAAAAACTGTGGCTCCATTAATTATACTTTTTCACAGAATGTAACAAATATAGGGCATATATAGGTTCATGGGCTTTTTATTATGTAATATTTAAGCCAGTTGCTGCCTTGATATTGTTTGTCTCTGGTTATTATGAGTCATTCAATGATCATAGATTAAGGCATTCAGTATACATTCTGGCAAATTACTAAGGGATTCTGGGCTGGTGTTAATGTTTTAAGGTCCCCAACAAGTTTCAACTTCAGATCCCCTGTAAAGGAATTCTATTACCCCAATACACTGATGCTTCATCTCCCAACAGCCCCTCCACAGCATTTATACAAAATCAGCTCCCCACCCAAACACTGTCAATCTACCCTAGCCTCACTGACTCCTCTCCAGGAAAAATAGCACCTTCTTTTTGTACCCCAGCAACCCTGTTCTTCCCTTTTGTATTGTATGTATTCCTATTTTAGTTGTCTCTCAAACAAGCAAGCATTTATGGCAGATACACCCAGAGACTGAATTACAGATATAATGTTATTACAAACCTGTGTACCACATCAATATCACTGCAACATTACAGACTTCTTTACCATGAAAATACCACTGCAGTACTATTATAACTTTCTGAGCCACCCGAATGTTGCCAGTCCCACAGTGATACATTCACACCCTTCTCATTCTCACCTGTTACTCGTACTAATAAAAGACATCTATCTCTTGGCCTGCTCCGAGCTTCAGTCACACTAATACTGATTATACACCCTTCCATGCACCCCCACAGTGATACATTCACACCCTCCTCATTCTCAGCTGTTACTCGTATTAATAAAACACATCTATTGTATGGTCTGTTTGGAGCATCATTCACACTAATAGTATTAATATTGATTATACACTCTTCCGTGCCCCCCTCACAGTGATACATTCACACCCTCATCATTGTCACCTGTTACTCATATTAATAAAACCCATCTATCTCATGGCCTATTCGGAGCATCGTTCACACTAATACTGATTATACACCCTTCTGCCCCCCTCCCCCACTGATACATTCATGCCCTCATCATTGTCACCTGTTACTCGTATTAATAAAACCCATCTATCTCATGGCCTGCTCAGAGCATCATTCAAACTAATACTGATTATACACCCTTCTGTGCCCCCCCACTGTGATACATTCATGCCTTCATCATTCTCACCTGTTACTCATATAAAACCCATCTATCTCATGGCCTGCTCAGAGCATCATTCATACTAATACTGATTATACTCCCTTCTGTGCCCCCCCCCCCACTGTGATACATTCATGCCTTCATCATTCTCACCTGTTACCCGTACAAAACCCATCTATCTCATGGCCTGCTCGGAGCATCATTCATACTAATACTGATTATACTCCCTTCTGTGCCCCCCCCCCCCACTGTGATACATTCATGCCTTCATCATTCTCACCTGTTACTCGTATAAAACCCATCCATCTCATGGCCTGCTCAGAGCATCATTCATACTAATACTGATTATACACTCTTCTGTGCCCCCCCCCCCCCACTGTGATACATTCATGCCTTCATCATTCTCACCTGTTACCCGTATAAAACCCATCTATCTCATGGCCTGCTCGGAGCATCATTCGAACTAATACTGATTATACACCCTTCTGTGCTCCCCCCACTGTGATACATTCATGCCTTCATCATTCTCACCTGTTACTCATATAAAACTCATCTATCTCATGGCCTGCTCAGAGCATCATTCATACTAATACTGATTATACTCCCTTCTGTGCCCCCCCCCCCACTGTGATACATTCATGCCTTCATCATTCTCACCTGTTACTCGTATAAAACCCATCTATCTCATGGCCTGCTCAGACCATCATTCATACTAATACTGATTATACTCCCTTCTGTGCCCCCCCACTGTGATACATTCATGCCTTCATCATTCTCACCTGTTACTCGTATAAAACCCATCTATCTCATGGCCTGCTTGGAGCATCATTTATACTAATACTGATTATACACCCTTCTGTCCCCCCCTCCCCCAGTGATATATTCATGCCTTCATCATTCTCACCTGTTACTCGTATAAAACCCATCTATCTCATGGCCTGCTCATACCATCATTCATACTAATACTGATTATACTCCCTTCTGTGCCCCCCCACTGTGATACATTCATGCCTTCATCATTCTCACCTGTTACTCGTATAAAACCCATCCATCTCATGGCCTGCTCAGAGCATCATTCATACTAATACTGATTATACTCCCTTCTGTGCCCCCCCACTGTGATACATTCATGCCTTCATCATTCTCACCTGTTACTCATATAAAACCCATCTATCTCATGGCCTGCTCAGAGCATCATTCATACTAATACTGACTATACACCCTTCTGTGCCCCACCCCCCACTGTGATACATTCATGCCTTCATCATTCTCACCTGTTACTCGTATAAAACCCATCCATCTCATGGCCTGCTCAGAGCATCATTCATACTAATACTGATTATACACTCTTCTGTGCCCCCCCCACTGTGATACATTCATGCCTTCATCATTCTCACCTGTTACTCGTATAAAACCCATCTATCTCATGGCCTGCTTGGAGCATCATTCATACTAATACTGATTATACTCCCTTCTGTGCCCCCCCACTGTGATACATTCATGCCTTCATCATTCTCACCTGTTACTCGTATAAAACCCATCTATCTCATGGCCTGCTCAGAGCATCATTCATACTAATACTGATTATACACTCTTCTGTGCCCCCCACTGTGATACATTCATGCCTTCATCATTCTCACCTGTTACTCGTATAAAACCCATCTATCTCATGGCCTGCTCAGAGCATCATTCATACTAATACTGATTATACACTCTTCTGTGCCCCCCCCCACTGTGATACATTCATGCCTTCATCATTCTCACCTGTTACTCGTATAAAACCCATCTATCTCATGGCCTGCTCAGAGCATCATTCATACTAATACTGATTATACTCCCTTCTGTGCCCCCCCACTGTGATACATTCATGCCTTCATCATTCTCACCTGTTACTCGTATAAAACCCATCCATCTCATGGCCTGCTCGGAGCATCATTCACATTAATACTGATTATACTCCCTTCTGTGCCCCCCCCACTGTGATACATTCATGCCTTCATCATTCTCACCTGTTACTCGTATAAAACCCATCCATTTCATGGCCTGCTCAGAGCATCATTCACATTAATACTGATTATACTCCCTTCTGTGCCCCCCCACTGTGATACATTCATGCCTTCATCATTCTCACCTGTTACTCGTATAAAACCCATCCATCTCATGGCCTGCTCGGAGCATCATTCACATTAATACTGATTATACTCCCTTCTGTGCCCCCCCACTGTGATACATTCATGCCTTCATCATTCTCACCTGTTACTCGTATAAAACCCATCCATCTCATGGCCTGCTCGGAGCATCATTCACATTAATACTGATTATCCTCCCTTCCATGCCCATTTACGGGATGCATCTATAAGGGAAACAAATGGTCTGAGAACTTGGTGCATGATATTCTTTCCCGTATGGATAAATAACTCAGTGTAATCCAGCAAATTACCAAACGTACAATACTGATAAAATTGGTAAACTACATTTACTGTGCATGGACAAAAGGGTAAGATATTAACATCAACATTAGCCAAAACGAATCATCAAACTAGCATGCAGTGCATTAGCTTTGCCACAGTGTTATGTGCTTATTAGTCAAAATAATTTAACATATCACAATACATACTGTAAAATGAGATACCCCTGTATTAATGCATTACAGAGTGGTCAAATGTTATTAAATCTTTGATACTTGGCTACCTTCTTTTTATGTGTGGTATAATATATCAGCCAAAACTACTTCTGTAACTGTCTAGGACATGCATTTGATGTCAAACTGTTGAATGCCATTTCAAATTAGAAAAATGTTTTATACAACTTTTAAATGAAGCATTTTAACCAATGTTTTGTTGGGAGGGCATTATTCGAAACTTTCCAGAAAGGATGCATGTGTTACCTGCATCACTTAGCTTAATATAATCATCAGTTTGGATGTTGCTGTGCCTCATGAAAAGACAGAGTGCCCCATTTCAATAATCTCTGTCAGCAAACCTGTGCATTGCCAATGTGTGCATTAACTCTCACTCAGACATTGCACAAATGTCCAACTATAATTCTTTACTTATTCATATCTACTAAATGAGGCATTTCCAGGTGAGTAACAGACTAAATCATTTAGGCTGATGTTTCTCAGTAGAAGTTGAAGAATAGCAGTGCCGCAACACAGCATGCGTAAGGGCCCCAGAACAGAAATGCAGCTGTGCAGGGAATAAGCTGCAAAAGGAAAGCTGGTGGTGAAATGCACAAGTCCAGAAAGTCATCAAAAGAAAGGAGTGCAGGAAAAAGTGGGAGACAGAAAAGACTGACTGGGCTAGGAAGAAATACTGGTTGGCTAGCAAGAAGCTAAGAAAGGAGTTGCAGTAGCAAAGAATGGGGCATCAGAGGCACTCTACCAGCTTCTGGAAAGTGACTCAATAGATGGCACAAAGAAACTATATCAGGTTGCAAGGCAAAGACAGAAAGATAAAGATAATAGTCAGACATCCTTCATGAGGGATGCCAGCAACAACCTCCTCACCAGTCCACAGGACATCAAAGCTAGGTGGAATGAGTTCTTCCAGTAGTTTCTGAATAATGAAAACCCCAGAGATGCTGTACTGCCCTAGACACAGCCTAAGGTGAGAGAAGAACAGGAGCCCACCCTAAGAAGTAAGAACAGTTGTTTGTCTTTTCGGCTTTTCCCGGTTAGGGGTCACCACAGCAGAACTCCAGTCTGCTAATGATTGGCAGTAGATTTTTATGGTGCCAAGTTGCCAGCCCAATGCCCAACCTTCAGCAAAGGCACGCCCATTCATGCATGTATTTCTGAGGCCACTCAACCACGGGGAGGACATGCAGACTCCACACAGAAGGCACTCCAGCCGAGAATCGAACAGGAGAACCTCTTGCTGTGAGGCAACAACACTACCACTGTACCAAGTAAGAGCAGTACTAAAGAAAATTAAGCCAGAGAAAGCAGCAGGCTCAGATGAGGTCACAGCAGATATGATCAAGATGTTGGGTGAGATAGGGGAGAAATGGCTCCTGAGGGTACTCATAGCAGTGTGGCGAGAAAGGTATATCCCAGATGACTGGAGAATAACTTATTAGTGTGAGTGTACGAGAACAAGGTGACATACATAACTGTGTGCAGTACAGTGGTATCAAGCTCACGAGCCATTACACAAATGTTTTGGAGAGGGTGATTAATAAATGGATACACAGAGTAGCAGAAAGTAAGATGGGAGGTGAGCAGTTCAGATTCAGATCAAGAAGCAGCACAACTGACCAAATGTTTACACTGAGATAGATAGTTTAGAAGAAGCTACAGATGAGTTAAGAGTCTAAATAGCATTCCTAGACTTAGAGAAAAAATATGACAAGGTCCTAACAAAGCTTATTTGGGCAATCCTGAGGTGGTCTGAAGTTCCAAAAACACTGGCAGAATTAGTGTAAGCTATGTACAAGGACCCAATGACTCAAGCATGAACAGTGTTCAATCTCACAGAGGGGTTCCCAGTAGGAGTGGTTGTGCACCAGGGTTCAGTTCTAAGCCCACTGCTGTTCATATTGGTGATGGATTTCATTAGCAAACAGGTAGGGAACAGATCAACAAAGTTACTGCATGCAGATAATGTGGCATTACAAACAGACTGAGCAAGAACTTAGCAGAGGATAGGGGAATGAAGTGCAAAACTGAAGGCACATGGGATGAAACTGAGTGCAGATAAGACAGCGGTAATTGCAGCAAATGGGGGAATCAGAGGAAGCTGAAAATTGAGCTAGAAGAGAAAATAGTGGAAGAGAGGTTACTAGCTTTAAGTATCTGGGAGGGGTGGTTGAGGAGAAGTGAAGTCTGAATAAAGAGGTCAAAGCTTGTTTCAGAGGGGCTGCAGCCAACTGGCACAGAATGTCAGGGGTAGTGTATGACAGGAGAATGTCGAAGAAGCTGAAAAATAAGGTTCACAAAACAATGATACGATCAGTACTACTGTACGGTATAGAAACCTGAGCAGTAAAGGCAGAGCAGGTGAGGAAGTTAGCACCAATTACAGAAAAGGTCAAAGATAACAGATTACAGTGGTTCAGGCACATGTGCAGAAAAAAAACTGCAAAGTGGAAAAAGCACTCAAAATACATCAATAAATCACCAAAAGAGTGCTTGAGGTGAAGCAATAACGTAAGTAAATGTGTAAAGGTGTTTATGTTTGCTTCGGCTGTTCTGTGTGCACTTCAAATAAACGGTTTGGATATAGCTCGTTGGTTACTGATTCGCCTCAAGCACTCTTTTGGTGATTTACATGTGCAGAAAAGCAGAAGAAAATCTGCCGAAGAAGATTTGTGACAGACAGGAGGAAGGCGAGAGGAAATGAGGGTGTCCAGCAAAGAGATGGATGGATCACATAAGAAAAGACCTGCGATAGTCAGGTATGAGTGCTGAAGAAGGTAGGAGAATAGGGAGAGATGATGACAACTCACATGACATCCAACCCCATGTAGAAAATGGAAAAAAGGGGGTTGATGATGATGATGATGTTTATCACTAGGATTGTCTTATTCTCCCAGTTTTGGGCTGTGAGATCAGTTTTACAGTTCTGAGGGATCTCAGCAAAATTAAGAGCCCCATAGAAGAGTTAAGAGAGCCATGTGGGCCACAGCACAGATGATGGAACTAAGTGTTAACAGAGGCAAGCGGGCCACAGCACAGATGATGGAACTAAGAGTTATCACAGCCAAGTGGGCCACAGCACAGATGATGGAACTAAGAGTTAGCACAGCCAAGTGGGCCACAGCACAGATGATGGAACTAAGAGTTAGCACAGCCAAGTGGGCCACAGTACAAATGATGGAACTAAGAGTTAACAGAGCCATGTGGGCCACAGCACAGATGATGGAACTAAGAGTTAGCACAGCCAAGTGGGCCACAGCACAGATGATGGAACTAAGAGTTAGCACAGCCAAGTGGCCACAGTACAAATGATGGAACTAAGATAGTCACCTCAAGAGAAAAGGCAGGTATGTGTGGCTTATGGCACTAGCAGGTTCAGAGATCTTGACATCATTAAGGAAAATCGCACAATTTCCCGGAGGATTAAAGGAGAGCGAGAGGTTTCACTAAGAATAGCAGAACTGGGGAATACAACTCTAGTTCCACTCAAGACACCCTGAGCAGGATTAATAAAGCTGGAAAATAAGTAGGATAAACTAAAATAAGGGGTCCCAACAAGATTGCTAGAGGCAAGGGGTCCATCAGAATTGGTTTAGGGGGACAACAATGGGAATAAAGAGGTTAGAAGGCTGTAACAGTATTACCAGAAGCAGAATGTCTCTCAAAATAAACAGATTCAACATATCCCAATAGAACTAACAATGAATCGTGCCATCAGCAAAATAATGGAGATGGGAATCCAGAATAGCAGTAAAGAAGTCTGGGTGTTGTCATCATTGTTATGGAGCTATGTGTGCTCATTGGTTTTCTTGGGTAGTGATTGACTAAAAGTAGCCTGGGTAAAACTAACCTTCATTCAAACAATAGGGCTAGTGATGAAACCCTTAAGGGGGGAGGTTCCCCTTTTCCATGAGGTTAGACTTACCTTAATGTTGGCGACATTAAGTAGGGAAGTGCAAGGAACTTCTACCTGCATGAGTGGTATGGGAGCTTTGTCTCATAGAAAGATGCCACTCATTTTGGTGTTAGGAATGTTTTTTTTCCATGTGTATTTTAAGCTGTTACTTTCAGCTGATTAGCCTACTAAGTTTTGTGAATATAGTACTCTCCAAGCAGGAGTAACTGAGCCTGGGGTCTCACCTAACTCAACACAGTTAAAATGGATTACAGCATATTTACTAAAATCATGAATACTTAGTTATTCATAAAGAGTCACCCACAAATGAATTTATCCTGTGGCCTGACAGTATGAATTTATTTTCAGTTTGCCTGATATGTTTGAATTCTTCAAAGATTAACTGAGCCAGAATGTTCCTTCACAGTATGACAACCAGGGCAATGACATCAGGTTGAATGAGATCAGAAAGCCTTGCTTTGTAACAAAAAAGTCTTACAATTAAGGTTGATTTGTGCACTGATAATCTGAATTTATTTTTTACTACAGTCAGAGGTGAGTGAGTGTTTCAAAGCAGCAAGACTATTATTAGTCTAAAGCAAGTTTTTATCTCATTGTACTAATCATTATCCATCTGAATTATTAGCTTCTGAAGAGTGTTGTACACGCTTCTTCTGCTCTGACAAACTTAAAAGAAAAATAGCAAAATAATATATCTACCATTGGGATACCACAGGGCCGGGCTATGGTCAAAAGGTGCCCTAGGCAAAGGGGCTCCACATGACCCCCCTCCCCAGACTACCAGGTCCCCATCCCAGTCTGCCTACACCATCCAGATTACTTTTTTCTGCCTTTTTCTCACAGCTTGTCTTACTCTTCAGTTTTTCTTGTATTCATTCAACATATTTTAAAGAAACAATTTCTGTACTATAAGAAATAAACAAATAACTATTGGAAAAGTGCCCCTGCTAAAGCAGCACCCTAGGTGGTCTCCTAATTGCCCTATGTCTAAGGTCGCTATGGGATACACTCTGTGACAATATCTGGTCTTTAAAGCTGTATGATGAAAGCCTAACACAGAGTGCTATTAATTGTCCAGTAAATCAAATAATAGATTAATAATGCATAGTATTAAGGTTCTATGCATCTGTTCCTTCTTTTTAATTCTTATCTATCTTACTGCATATCAAACACCTGAATACTAACATACTGATATAATTGAAATGACCTTATCAGATTGCCTTTAAATCCCTTAAAAATGTTTTAAAATAAGTTTCATCCTGCATGAAATTATAAACAGGGTGGAAGCAAAAGTCATGTTACAAAAATGTGAAAAGAGATGGTAAAATAGGTTAATGAAAAAAAGAAAGAAAGAAAATGGGGCTATAGGATGCTTACCCTACACTCGGTCAATATACAGACAGTGCACAGTGTTGTGCAAAACAGCAAAGGTACCAGACATGTGTAGGGAGGGGGCAATTCAGAAACAAAAGTAGCACAGCAGTGCTATGGGGTAAATAGCATGGTATGCAGCATTTGCAAGAAAACATATAATGCTATAGAAATGAAGCACTCGAAGGAAAAGACATATACTGATTGTGCAAAACATGATATCAAAATGGAAGAGTGGTTCTGAGGTTTACAAAAGAGATGTGCAGTGCTACAGTGTGAACCTATTCTGAGCATCAATGATTTACATTGTACAGAGAACTGAGAAACATTAGGAAACAGCAGCTATATGCAATCAGCATTTGTTATTGGTCACTTTCAGAGACAAGTGCTCATGACACTGCATATAGCGGTCCACTTTGACATCACAAATGGTACTGTCAACACTTTACCTGCCAGCACCTGACAAATCACAGCAAAGCATGGATCACTTAATTGAGGCTGGGGAGACCATACAAGAGCTTGTCAAATTGTGTTGCTCATAAGCAGAATCAAGAAGGATGCATAGGCTGTCCATCCCAGTGGAATCCAAGGTATGTGTAGTATTAAATATTGTAGCCACGGGGTCCTTTCAGTGATCTGTGGAGGGCACATTTGGAATACCACAGGTGTCAGCCTCACATATCCTGCACCAGTTCCTTCACATTACCCTGAAACATATGAAAGAGCATATCTGGTTTCCAAGGAATGTAGAGGAAAGAACCACCATTATGTGCTCATTTTACAGCACAGCCTAATTCCCAGAGGTGCTTAAAGCCACTGGTTGTACACATCATCATCCTCATCATCATCATCATCATAATCAGGTCCCACCCAGGTCTAAAGGATTTATAATAAGTCAGCCAAAACAGCTTCCACTTTCTCAGCTGTTAGGTGTTGTGTAATGCCAAGGGCATCATCTATAATGTTTTCATGTATCATCCAGGTGGTTTCCACAATTTACTTATGTAGCACATGTTCAGCCTACTCCAAGAGTTCATGTAGGGGGCTTTCCCCAGGATCATCTTGTTAGTAGAAGTACACATAGCCAGGTACAGATGTTCGTGTATACAGTTACCATGCAAGCAGGTAACAGGCTATATGTAATGATGTCACTATTGCTTGTTACAGGTGATGCCAGACATGCATTGGAGCACTGAATGATAACTCTGTCTGCAACCCACAGACCATGACAGAGATGGCATTCAACACTGCCCATGCAGAATGTGGTGGAATGTGTATATGGCCACCTAGTGGTACACTTTTCACTGTCCTGATGTATCCAATGGGGCACTGCAGTATGCACCAAAGACCAGCAGTTAAATATTTGTTGTGTGTGCCACAATGCACGACATGGCACCATGCAAATAGCTACAGTAGTAAGGAAATAGCCCTGCAAGGTCCACCATACCCTGTAAATGCAGCAGCTGAGGTGCGTGAACACACAGTCAAGGATGAAAAAAAATCATCTGAACCACATGTGAGACAAAGGAAGATGCAATACACTGTGGTTCTGGCAAAGAGGTAGCATCTGATCCACAGCTATGAGCCATAAAACAGACACAGTATAAAATTATGTCTGCGTTACAAGAGCCAGGCTATGAAAAGCAGTGCATGGACTGGCCATACTGTGCCTCAGACATTAATGTTCTCACACAGGTTAGGGTAGGACAGTGCACAGCCATCTTCACTTGTACAAGTGTTAGGGAGGGTGATACAGTGACAGGAATGGTATTATATGACCAGTGTCAAGGGAGGTGGACTGCATGGTGAAGCACTATGGCAGCAAGTTGTGGGGAGACTGGAATCACATTGTCCAGTGACAGGGTGAAAATGGCATGTCACAAGCATCGGTGATGTACACTGTGGTGGCCTATAGTCTATGGGCTTGGTGTACTCTGAAGCGATGTCCCATGTCAGTAGCCAACAGATGCAAATGTATGGCATCCATGTCTCAAACGATGGCCACAAGCAGACATGGAACTCCCGTCTGCCCAAAGATGCCATCAAAGATGTAGAACTGCAGGACTGGGAAGGTGCAGCCTAGTGAGGTGTCTGACGTCTGGAGCCTGAGGAGCACTGGTAACCATGAGTGTGAGACCAGCTGCAGCAAAGCCAACAGTGATGCTGTCTGCAACTATGAATATGAAACCAGCCAAAGCAGAGCTGACAGTCAAGCTCCCACAAGAATGATCTGTGTCATCCCTGTATGTTCTTCATGCAAACACCAAAGGCTGACATGTTAGTTACCATTGACCAGAACCACAGCATCTACTCCCTATCCATATACACCATGTCAGTTTGCAAGCACTGTACATCATCCAGTAGCCCATCCATATGTTGTATGTTGTCAAGGAGGCCATGTAGCACACTAACCACCTTACCAATGCTGTGGTTAGTGGCTGTATGCCCCTGAATCACTAACCTGCACATCCACTGAATTATGCCAAAGGTTTCACCCGGATCAGGAACAGACCTGTAGTCTTGGCAATGCCACAAAGCACCATGCCTGTCCCTTAGGGAATGTTTGTGTAGTTCAGAGGCAGTGCAGTTTATAGATGCCATCTGGGTTGGAGATACTTATGTAGCATGTGAGGGGCTCACAACTGCAGGACATCTTCCAAACACACTGGTGAGTCTGGTGGTTCTGCTTGTCCCTTCCCAGGGACATTATATATATATGAGTGATGTGTGTGAGTACTCACATGTTAGTTTCTAGACAATGTCACTGTGCTGTTGTCATCAGACTGTACCATGTGCATGCCATCATCATCTTCATCATCATCACTAGGTACACGTGTCCTGTTGACATTAGGTATGTGCTATCCCTTTGTGCTGGACCCTTAGCCTGAAAAACTGTAAATACAAAATATCTGAGATAGCACTCAAACATATGCCTAAACCCTACCCTCTAGGCAGTCGTACTGGTTATAATACAATAGGTGAACTTCATATAGATACATACATACCTTGCTGTGCAGCGTGTTGCAGCCTGAAGGCAACTGGAGGACACAAATTTAGAAGCCACTTGATGAAGAAGTCCCGTTCCACATATAGTACACTATACAATACAGACATATAATGGCTGTTACTAAGCTGGTGCATCCCTTACAGGCACTCATATGGTCATCACCAACTCAGCGCCTACATCCAATCAGCCTCCAGGTATGAGAGTCCACTCCTCCTTCAGACAAGGGGATTAGGAACTCCTCCACCTCTGTACACTGCTTCATTGTTGATTGTTCCCCTCCTGTGGTAGACATATCATTGACAATTTCTCATGCCTTCTTTTTGGCATGTAATATCACATTGATCACCCTTTGTCATACCTGTTATATAGACCTATTATGGTTACCCATACTGTTGATATCTTGCACCACTCCCTACCAGACCTGCTACAGATAAACATTGTCTGTGTTACCTTTGCCCAGGATGCTCATGCAATATTTGAGGATGGCTTACAATAACAGTATATTGTCTAGAATGGTGAAATGTTCCACCACTGCCTCTCTTATGAACCCATGGCAAGACCTTTACTTCCCTGGGTAACACAACTCTCAGTTTGTGTGCATGGCCTTCTATGGATGCCCTGTATGTATGTGCACTGCCCCCTCCCATGACATCTGAGCATGCATACATGCACATGGGGCTATCATTTTGTTCCCTAAGTGAGCTTGTGTGAGTCGACATGGTTTCTTTCTTTCTGGACCAGCAGAGATCCTACTTGGAGTCTGAGGGAGAGTAAGATTCTTTTCTTTTACCTCTACAGGGACTTTGAGAAGTGCACGCTGGGATGGTGTGATGGTATATTGTACAAGGTAGATACCTGGCCTGAGCTTGCCAAGACAGTGATTAATTTAGCAGTGTCTGCATTGACAGAATGTGCACTAAGGATAAAAGGATTATGGGACAGCACATAAATTACCACATTAGAAAATTAATTGAATTTTGTATTGCTTAAGTCATTCTTTCTGACTTTGGTGTCTGACTTTCTATTGGAGTTCTTGGGGAGGTAAAGATGCTTAGTTCTGGCACCATCAAAAGACCTTCTGGGGTAGTGAGGTAAAGTTAGGTTATAGTGGGAGACATATCAATTATTTCGTATTGTTCCTCCTGACATAATGAATAGCTATAGCCTAACATCAGCAGAATGTTTACCTTTACCCCCCCCCCCAATCACTGGTCACAGCACATGTTGTTTACTTAGCTGACAACACTGCACAGCAAAACCCTTCTCCCCTCAAAATGAGGGGTGATGTCAGTCTTCCAGGAACGTAGGCCTGTTTCTATACCCTGTTCAGCTGACCCCCAACTTTAGGTACTACTTGTACTTTCCTTTACTGTGGCTCTATCTCTTTTGGTATTGCTTAGAGCAGCACTTTTACAAGGGTGGGCCTGTGAAATGTGAATGAAATATTTTACTATATCTCCCAAGAAAAAGCACCCAGAATCTTAGGTAAACAGTAAATACCACAGCAAAACCTGGAAACACGCACTTCTTTGCAAGCAGATTTTATTAACAAAGTTGTTGTGTCTTTCGGCTTTTCCCGGTTAGGGGTCACCAAAGCGGAACTCCGGTCCGCTAATGATTGGCAGTAGTATTCTCTTTAATTCCCTTTCTAAAATGAAACCAGTTTGTGATTTTATTGGTCCAGCTGGATTGCTTGCTATTTATTTATTTTATTTGATGTTATTTATTTATTCTCTGTTGACCAAGTTATTTCCCAGAAGTTAACAGCCTCTTTTCGGGGAACACCTGAGGTGGTATATATACCACTAGGGGAAACTTGGCCAGGTCACTGGGGAACTTCCCCTTATCTTTTTGATAGATGTTGTGGGATCTTTTACATCCACCTGAGATAGCACCAACTCAGGCAGATGAGGCCATTCACAATGTTAGATTCCCTGATGAAGCTTAATCATTGAGAAGTGAAATATACATTGAAGTTTTAATAAACTGTACTTTGAAAAGTGTGTTTCCAGGCTTTTGTGTGGTAAATATTTTGATATGCCCTATCTGATTCATAAGGAATAGGAAATACTACACATATTGGTAAACATGACAGACTCTGATAAATATTTATCATGGCAACAACCAGAACTTGAAAGGAACAAGTCAGACATCTCCATTCAGTAATTACAGAGCTGACAGAAAAAAAAACAGTTGGCAACTTGCCACTTATGTTGTTTTAGTGCTATTGTTCTACCTTAACTTTCTTTTATTAAGAAAAGTTGTTCTGCTTCTAGAACACTTTTAGTTACACCCCCAACTCATCATCACATGTGTGTGAGCATATCACACACACACACACACACACATACACACACACACACACACACACACACACACACACACACACACACACACACACACGCACACACACACACGCACACACACACACACACACACACACACACACACACACACACACCAACAAAGCCTATGACTAAAACTGATACAAATAATATACTACCACACCTTTTGGTATGGCTGGGGACAGTGTGCCTCATCCTTTCTCATGTATGGATGTGAAGTGCCACCCAGTGAGTGCCATCATTTCTGGGTACCTTTCACTTCCTGTAAAGGCTTCTGTCAGAGTAGTAAGTGCCCTTGCAGTCCTGTGGAAGTACAGTGATGGTGCATTGCACACATTTTCCCCAACTAGTAGTCTGTCCGCCTATATCTTTTCTAGACCCATGGGTTCATGATGCACAGTCAGAAAGTCTGTCACACTGTACTGTCAACAAGTGACTTAAGATACTTGTTCTGGTCTTAGTGCCCCTGTGCTAGTGTCTTGTGAAGAGAAACCTAAAAAATTAGGATACATCCTTCTGGGGAAACTGAGCTTTGGTTAGTAATATTAAAGTAAGCTACTAGTTTATCAGATTTGATTTGACAAAATACAAATAGGATTATTTACAATGAATCATAAATGACAGACCAGAGGATCTAGGTTTGAATCTCATAGCTACAATAAGAATACTTTTAACTCCCAGCAGGTCACTAACTGTTTAATGTTCCACAGTAAATAAGCCACATCTGTGTATATGCCCTGCCTGGCAAAATATATTTTATAATATGGACCCACATGATGTGTGGTACTAAGCACTCAACATTCCCACTGTTTCTGGCAATGCTGTGAAAACAGGTGTTTTACCTGTTACTCTTCAGCTTGTTATCACACCACAAGATAACGCAAGGAGTAATTCTACAGATGAAAGCTGTACAAACACCATCTGGCACATATGTTGTCAGAAGAGAAGGTCCCACTTGTGTCTTGCCTGGTACTTCGGAGTTAAATGAGTGCTAACACAAGCGTTCTTTAACTTTTCCCAGGTCCCGCTGGATGTGCTTTGCAGCACTGAAGGAAGATACAATGTTGTTTTCACACAGAGCTGATAATATTCCCTGTAAAGGGATGCTGCATTCTTGGGATATCTTTGTACATTAGCTGCTGTCGGCAGGGAGCCTGCAAGGCGTCAGCCTTAGAATATTTTCAGCCAGTGCAGGGAATCATGCTGGACTCAGTTTAGTACATTACCAATACAAGCTATTTTGAGTTGTCGCTGTCTCTCAGATGAGTGTCTATCCCCTCCTGAAGATCCCTCATTTGAAAATAATTGACAGCCAGAGTAATGCAAGGGAGTAACAGCAAATCAGAGCACACAAAAATTATTTGGCACCTACCAGACATTAAAATTAATTTCTAGTTTTACTGTGTTATTAGAAATATTAGCTGTAGCATGTAAATCCAACTGAAAAAAGACATCGGGAATAAAAAGTGCCTAAAGAAATAGGCATTCAGTGAATCGCATTATAAAAAAAATACTTTTCACTCCCATTAAAGGTCAGTCACTGCATTCAAGTTCAGTATCAGGGTTAGGAATAGCCTGGATGAGAGTGTTTCTAGAAAGAATGCAGATTTCACAGTGACCTTAACAACCTGATCTGATTATTGGAGTCTCATGTTCAGCTAAGACAAAAGTAGCAACATCCTGCTTCCACCGATAAAAGCATAAAGTAACATCCAAGTATGATGTGGCATTACCATAATTCTTTAAAAAAGGAAAATGATTTGTAGAGAGGACGTGAATTGTACACACCTGGGTACTCTGGACTGCATAATCTTGAGCAGTGTACAAAACAGAGCAACCAGCAGAAAAACAAAAAATAAAAAGCTGCCACAATACGAAGGCATGTTCCAAATAGAGCTAATGCTCTGTATACTGCCAGAGTGCTAAAAATATAGCCGTGCTTAAAGTGTGTAGTAGGACCAGTAAATGCATCAGTAGGTAGTCTTTGAGCAAGGGAGATATAGGAAGAAATATTAAATTAGAAAAATAAATCTCACTGTATGAAACACCAGCTGGCGATGGCAACAGAGTGCATTAAAATTTAGTAATACATATAGGTAGTGAATTTAGGGATGATGGTAGGAGGATTTTTTTTACCCATGCATCTGTAAAGCAATGGAACATTCTGCATATAACGAAGATGCAGTTCTTCTTTAAGAAGGCTTGCCATCGCCACACTTTTGATGTGTAATTGTGTATATAGTCCATTTGGCCTTTCCTTAAGCATTTTTGTTCCAGCCTTCTGTTTAAATGTTTTGATTGCTATCATTCATTTATTAGTTCTACTTTCATTGGTTGAGTTTTTTCTTCTGTGGGTTACCACCAAGGAGGAGAAGTTATATTCTGGGGATGGGAACATTGAGCCTCACCATATGTAATCTGGGAATGAGTCATCTGACTATGATTTTACTATACAAGTATGCTCTTTTTCCTCTAGGATGATCTGTGTTCCCATTTTTTTCTCCATGTACTGCTGGCAGATGTTTTCAATCAGGAGGCGCTTCCATCTGTCCCACTTGGCAGACTAACAGCACACAGATTATAGTGCACATGTTGAGAAGATACTGTGGTACATAATCACCATCAGCCTAATTTAAGGTTCTTTGTGATTCAAATATGGTGTCATTATCATCTTACACACACACACACACACACACACACACACACACACACACACACACACACACACACACACACACACACAAACACTAGACTGACAAGTACTCCACTTTTGTCAATAACCTTCACTGAGTAACCACTCTGCTACACAAAGCTGTCACCTGATAGTGTTCAGGCCTTCTGTCAGCTTGAACTTGCAATAGTAATTGCATGATGGTTTTTAAATAGTGCTTAAATAGTCCCAACAGATTGTTTTAATTGAGTTATAAGGATATGGGTACAGATGCAGTGAATCTAAATTCCATTTGAATCTGAAAAGATGAATATGAAATTAAATTCAAACTTTAGTTTTATGTGGGGACAAAGCTCCCCTCACCACCATACAAGGGCTTCACTCCCTCCTCTTAATTTACAGTAATCAGCCCTGTGACTGCTGTATCTCAGGGAAAAGGGAACTTCCCTACATTTGATTAAACTCAGAATACATTTGTGCATGCAGCAAAATTTGCACTTGTTACATTCTCAGTGAATGCATACAACCATCCATCCATCCATCCACAACCCTCATTTCCCATTTTTGCACATGGGGCCAGGTGTCACGTCAACAAATGATCATCATCAAGAACCAATTTTTATAGTGACAGGTAGTTAGTCCTGCTACTGCTGTTCTTCCATACCACAGACATGCACACCACTTGTACTTACATCCAATTAAGACTGTCAAATCCACCTACTGCATGTCTTTGGAAAGTAGGAAGAAACTGCAGCACCCAGAGAAAACCCTCCAAACACAGGGAGGACATGCAGACTCCACACAGAAGGTACTCCAGCTGGGAATCGAACCAGAGAACCTGCTGCACCACTGTGCCTCCCATCATCATGTATTATTTAGTACAGAGATATACATACTTGATGTAGCCAATCAGAAATGCTACTGAGCATTCCAACAGGGAGCAGTCAGTAACAGAGTGTAAGAGAAGTTGACAAATCTAAACTTGTTCCAGATCAGCTATTATTAACACCTAAAGTTTGCATAGTTAAAAAATGAAGCACTGTCTCCAAAATAATGATCCTAACACTGCTGGGTCTGACCACTTACAGCTAAGTTTGCAAGTCTACATTTATCATATAGCTTGTATTTTCCCTGTGAGCATTGGGCAGTATGCAACTTTGTATCCTTGGTGACTGTGTTTCCTAAAAAACTGGAAATGAAAATACCTTTCTACTTTATAACATGTAATAGAAATAATACTTGTTTGGAGGAGGAAATCAGGGCTAAAATTTGTTTTCTTCTAGTCTAAGCATTTTGTCTCCTGGTCTTCCTCCTCAGAATCAAACCTGTGCAGCTGACAGTAGATCTAGATTCCTCCATAAACTCTTCCCTGTGTCAGGTATTGTTTCTATAATAACATTAGTCTTGGGTTAGAAATAAGTATTGGATTAAGATCAGTGTTTCAGCCTCCCCGTACTGAAGTTAGGACACAAAAACAGAGAATCTTGGCATGTCTAATTACTGTTATACAACGGCTAATGCAAACACTCTAAACAGAGTGATATCATTGTCTAATATCTTTAGTCTTTGTAGCTCAAAAATTAAACTGATGTCTTGAATTCACATGCCTAATTTGTTTCTGTAAAGTTTTTGTGAATCTTTGGTGCTGCCAGTGGATTAAGCAGTTTCATGTCACAGTAGCTTTGCCTTGTATCTAATTTAGAGTCACTGAGGTACTGCAAATCCAAAACTCTGGTGCACTCCTGGAATGAAAATACACCCTCGCTTGCTGAAGGAATGTATGGAAGTCAGATGGGCAGCTTCACAAATACTCTGATTAGAAACATCCTTGAAAAAGGCTAAAGTGAATGCTGCCAGTCTAGCAAAGGGTGCTTTGACCTGTCTTGCTAGGGTTTTTCTATGGTAGCACAGCAAAATAAATGCATTTGGCAGGCCATTAATGAGAGTCTGTTTGAATATCTGGCCTTACGTATTTCTGCTGACACAAAAGAAACAAGCATTTGGTGAGATTCTCTGAAATGTTTAGTTCTGTTAGCAGAATAGTTGATCTATCTGTGCATTGCTGGCAGAAACATAAATGAAACATATTGCAAGTCCCTTCTTCCCTCTCAGCTCTGTAGCTCAAGAAAAACAGACAAAGATCCAAAATCAGGGACAGATTTTAAATATATCTCTTATATACTTATATACTTGCTAGAATAACACTCAGGATTATGTAATTTAACAAATGATCACCATGTTATATACCTTGTATACTATTTAATGTACCATAACACTCAGGATTATATAACTTAACAAATGATCACCATGTTGTATACCTTGTATATTATTTAATGTACCGTAACACTCAGGATTATATAACTTAACTAATAATCACCACGTTATATACCTAGTATACTATTTAATGTGCCATAGCAGGATTATGTAACTTAACAAATGATCACCATGTTATATACCTTGTATACTATTTAATGGTCCATAACAGGATTATATAACTTAACAAATGATCACCATGTTACATACCTTGTATACTATTTAATGTACTGTAACACTCAGGATTATGTGACTTAACAAATGATCACCATGTTATGTACCTTGTATACTATTTAATGTATCGTAACACTCATGATTATATAACTTAACAAATAATCACCATGTTGTATACCTTGTATACTATTTAATGTACCATAACAGGATTATATAACTTAACAAATGATCACCATGTTATATACCTTGTATACTATTTAATGTACCATAACAGGATTATTTAATTTAACAAATAATCACCATGTTACATACCTTGCATACTATTTAATGTACCATAACAGGATTATATAACTTAACAAATGATCACCATGTTACATACCTTGTATACTATTTAATGTACTGTAACACTCAGGATTATGTAACTTAACTAATGATCACAATCTTACATACCTTGTATACTATTTAACGTACCATAACACTCAGGATTATGTAGTTTAACAAATGATCACCATGTTATATACCTTGTATACTGTTTAATGTACCGTAACAGGATTATATAATTTAGCAAATGGTCACCATGTCATATACCTTGTATACTATTTAATGTACCGTAAAAGGATTATATAACTTAACAAATGATCACCATGTTACATACCTTGTATACTATTTAATGTACCATAACACTCAGGATTATGTAATTTAACAAATGATCACCATGTTACATACCTTGTATAGTATTTAATGTAGCGTAACAGGATTATATAACTTAACAAATGATCACCATGTTATATACCTTGTATACTATTTAATGTACCATAACACTCAGGATTATGTAATTTAACAAATGATCACCATGTTACATACCTTGTATAGTATTTAATGTAGCGTAACAGGATTATATAACTTAACAAATGATCACCATGTTATATACCTTGTATACTTTTTAATGTACCGTAACACTCAGGATTATATAACTTAACAAATGATCACCATCTTATATGCCTTGTATACTATTTAATGTGCCGTAACTGGATTATATAACTTAGCAAATGATCACCATGTTACATGCCTTGTATACTATTTAATGTACCATAATAACATTATATAACTTAAATGATCACCATGTTACATACCTTGTATACTATTTAATGTACCGTAACAGGATTAAATAACTTAACAAATGATCACCATGTTACATACCTTGTATACTATTTAATGTACCGTAACAAGATTAAATAACTTAACAAATGATCACCATGTTACATACCTTGTATACTATTTAATGTGCCGTAACAGGATTATATAACTTAACAAATGATCACCAGGTTATATATCTTGTATACTATTTAATGTATTGTAACACTCAGGATTATGTAATTTAACAAATGATCACCATGTTACATACCTTGTATACTATTTAATGTACCGTAACAGGATTATATAACTTAACAAATGATCACCATGTTACATACCTTGTATACTATTTAATGTACCATAATAACATTATATAACTTAAATGATCACCATGTTACATACCTTGTATACTATTTAATGTACCATAACAAGATTAAATAACTTAACAATGATCACCATGTTACATACCTTGTATACTATTTAATGTGCCGTAACAGGATTATATAACTTAACAAATGATCACCAGGTTATATATCTTGTATACTATTTAATGTATTGTAACACTCAGGATTATGTAATTTAACAAATGATCACCATGTTACATACCTTGTATACTATTTAATGTACCGTAACAGGATTATATAACTTAACAAATGATCACCATGTTATATACCTTGTATACTATTTAATGCACCACAACAGGATTATATAACTTAACAAATGATCACCATGTTATACACCTGACGTGGTGGTACGGCGGTAGCGTTGTTACCTCACAGCAAGAGGTTTTCCCGTTCGATTCTCGGCCTGGCTTGGGAGTGCCTTCTTTGTGGAGTCTGCATGTCCTCCCTGCGGTTGGGTAGCGTTTGAAAGACATGCGAGCGTAAATGGGCGTGCCTTCGTTGAAGGTTGGGCGTCGAGCTGGCACCTCGGAGTTTCGTAAAATTCTACTGCCAATCATTAGCAGACAGGAGTTCCGCTGTGGAGACCCCTTACCGGGAAAAAGCCGAAAGACAAACAACAACAACAACTTGCTAGAATAACAAGCTTTCCATTAGCAAGCATCTTCTAAAAAATACAGTCTGAAACTCACATGCCTGTGATATTTTTAGTGACTGCAACTGCAATCCGTGACAATTTGCCATAAAACCCAGCATTGTACTAGGAAACAGCCCAAAATACTTCTTAACTTCTTTTCTAAAGAATTCCAGGCAAAGCAAAGCAAAACAAAAAAATAATAGCAAGACAAAGACCCAAAATGGACAATTTTTAAATATTATTTTATATATTTGATAACTGATAAACCCATTAGACTAACAATCCCTTTTTAGGGGCAACCTAACAGCTCTCTGTTTAACTAACTTGCTCAAAGTCACACTTTTGGCAAATGGGGGTGGAAATAAATAAAAACCTGCACTTTTGACTTCAGAAAGCATTTCTCTAACAGCTTATAGATTTAATTATCTGCAGTAAGTGCAATACAAATCTAATTCATTTAAAAAGTTGACAGATCATTATGTGTTCCATCCATACACATTTTCTTAACAATAAAAACTCTAATGGCTGATATTACTGACTGACTGTAATCCTCTGTGATTTACCAGAAAATAAAGAATTTAAGGATGAAGAGTGTGAAAATATGAGGTAGTTCAAAGACGTTCTACAAAGACAGGGACAAATGAGAGGCGGACGGCTCTAATTCACTTAAAAATGGAACAACAGGTGAGAAGCGAGGACTGACATTACTGACTAGCTATACTCTTAACTGGTTCACCAGAAAATCAAACATTTTACAAGAACTATCAAACTCTAATGCCATTATTGACTGACTGATTCTCATTGATTTACAACAAAATTAAGCATTTTATGAGGGACAGGGCAAAAATATAAGGCAAAATCAGATAGAGTCTGCAAAATCAGGGATAGGTGAGAGGCAGACATCTCCAGTTCATTTATAAAGTTAACAGAACAACAGATGTTGCATTCATGTGCATTTTCTCATGATTAAGAGCTATGAAACTTTAATGGCTGCATTACTGATTGACTGTAATCCTCACTGATTTAGGAGAAAATCAAACATTTTATAAGGAAAGGCAAAAATATGAGACAAAATCAGATATGTTCTGCAAAAGTGGGGACAGGTGAGAGGAAGAGCTTTCCCCTCTGGCTAAGTGCATGTGCAATTGCTCACACACACACACACACACACACACACACACACACACACACACACACACACACACACACACACACACACACACACACACACACACACACACACACACACACACACACACACACACACACACTCTCTCATATGCACAAAACACTTAGATTTGAAAATAACTTTCCTGCTGTCATAATAATAAAATGTTTTCCTCAGCTAACAGTTCTCTCCACCCCCCACCCTAACCACAATTAGGTTTATACTCTTAAATAAAACTAGAATTCAAGCAGGACTGTATCATTTTCATCTCCTTAGCCACACTAGAGAAAGGATTTCTGGTGGCACTTTCTACTGATCTCTTAAAATTACAGTTTGAGGCCATCAAGATGCTCCTGAAGGTTTTCACAGTTCTTTTTAGAACCACACAGGCTTTACATCCCTGCAGCTTGGTGCTCACAGGGGATGATTAGAAGTGATGAGAAGAAGACTGGAGTAAGAATACCCCCACCAAGAAGCAGAAAAAAATCTTTTTTTTAAGTAACCAGCAACCTCAGAAAAGAAAAAGGTAAAAGAAAGAAAAGAAAATGGGCGTATTATGCCCACATACGGACGACATCTATGCAGTGCAGCTGCCTGCAGCACGACTTTATGTGAGTAACGGCAGGTTCAGCCAGGTATGAGCAGCAGGTGGAGAATCGCTGTTTTTTAATGCAGTGATTGATACACAAACATGGAATTTAGCCACCATAATTGTATATTGTACCTCATGCAACACACTTTGGAAACAAATCTGGCATAGTAAGATGACGATATACAGCATGGACGATGACCCCCTTCTCCCAGGTAAAGTAAGGCAGTTGGGCCATAGGGCCGTATCTAGTTCACCTTGTGCTGGTCCAGCCATGTTCTAGACAGTTTTAAAACAGGCATCTATTGGTTCTTTTTCAGTATCAAAAACATCTTGAGTAGGACCTTTTCCTGCTCTCTGGGAGTGGAACAACTTTTACTATGGTGCAGTCCTGTTTCAATATATATACGTGTGTGTGTGTGTGTGTGTGTGTGTGTGTGTGTGTGTGTGTGTGTGTGTGTGTGTGTGTGTGTGTGTGTGTGTGTGTGTGTGTGTGTGTGTGTATATATATATATATATATATATATATATATATATATACATATATATATATATATATATATATATATATATATATATATATATATATATATATCTACACATATATATAATCTATAGCACATAATTTGTTAATCAGGTAAGTGGACTGGTCTACTACTCTTTTCAGCCATGACCCAGATGTTGCAGTACAATTGCTGGCATAACTTTCAACCTTCCTTCTCCAAAATAAAAAACACTGCCTCTAATAATGTGGAACAGATGGGCAAAATGTGGTACACTTACTAACAGCTTACTAACAACTTCAACTAGGAAGCTGACAGGTTGGTTAAGTATGCTACTTTATAGTTATAAAAAGTTATTTTTATGAATTAATATGATTTAATACTCTTTAACATGGATATCAGTTAAAAAAATTCCTAACAAATAATATATGACAGACCCTTCCAACGTGGAACTGTGAGGAACATAGACTTTCTAAGACTTAAAAAGAGGAACATTCCTCATAAGAGTTGCACTTGAGAAGTATGATTGCAGGTACATGCATACACATATACATACATGTATGTATGTCTGTGGTGTGTGTGTGTGTGTGTGTGTGTGTGTGTGTGTGTGTGTGTGTGTGTGTGTGTGTGTGTATGTATATATATATATATATATATATATATATATATATATATATATATATATATATATATTTATTTATATAGATGTAATTGCATAAAGTTGCAGGTATGGAAGTAGGTAAACAGGTCATCAACAGATGCACATAAAATAGCCAAGCCAATAAGGGTGAAACCATGGTCTATGGTTCTGAAATAAAGGAGTTGCCAATAATTTTTTGGGTGTCGGCCATTGTATAGTTGTTTGATACACATGCATACATATGTTTTTTCCACATGGAGTCAGGGTGGTATTTTATATATGGTTCCCAATCAATTAGTTGATGTCCAAATACACAAAGTCCACACTATTGAGCCAAAGAACTTGAAATCCAAAATATTGTAGGCTGCGATTGAATGGAACTTGCATTGTGTGGGATCTCAGCACAGTGAGGTTTGGGGGACTGGTCCTTTCCCCACTATGGTGAGATCTTAGTGTTGGTATATATAATTTGCTTGGGGTGTGGGAGGTGCAGAGAAGCTTACTCCCCTGCAAAAACAGACTTTATCTTTTTTCCGTTTTGTGGTTTTGATATTGGGACTTCAAGCTTTTTGACTCAATATTGTGGGCTTCACATATGTGGACATTCAACTAACAAAGGTCATCACTGTTCTGTTTTAGCTAAAGCAGAACAGGTGTCAATAAAACACAGAGTTACTATATTTATGGCTATTGTTATTAGACTCTTCCCCCATTTTTTTTTTTGCAGATTAATCAGGCATACCCCAGCCTGTAACTTCAGATCCCACTCAGTTTCATTCCTTCCTCACTTTACTGACACCTCATAATAAACTGCACAGCGCACACCACTGCTTCTCAGTTCTGACTCCCAGGCTTTGCCAGTCTATCCAGTCAAATGTTAATTCCATTTCCACCTAGACTAAACACAGACTCCTCCTTAAAATACACCTGTTTAATGAAACTGGAATAGATATGCTTACTTATTAGGAGAATTGTTTAGGGGCTAGTTTTCATAGCTAATCACATCATCTAACTCCTCATTTAAATTCTGTCTCTTAAGTAAATATACCTTTCTTCCTTTTAACCCCTTCTCCATATTCACTACCTACGTCTGCTGCCCAGCTCAACTTTTTATTGAGAGCCATTTATATAGTGTCTTCTTCTATACTTGAAATATGTTTTCTCTCCTTTTTTACTTTTCAAAAACCAAAGTAACCGTTGCATAAATATCTGGCATAATACATTCTCCAAAACTCTGAATGATTGTTTTATTACCTGTCTTTATTCAAAATATCACAGTCTTTCTTCTTTGTTTGTTGTCCTGGGATGAGCCTGAAAAGTGACCGATCTGGATTATTGTTTTATCCATCGAACAAATACAAATAAAAATAAAAATAAATAAAATGGCATAAAATAAAATAAAGTAACACTTTTAAACCTTGATGGTTCGTACATTTCTTACTAATAATTCTTCTCATTGTCATTAGTTATTAATAACTGTTGTAATTAAATCGTAGGAAATTATACCAGCAATACACCCCAGTGTGTCTATTTTTTGTCTCATCTGACTATCCCTTTAGTTGCCAGTAAGTATTTATCACCCTTCATCTGTTGTGGGTGTGTATCTGTTTATTTTACTATAACTCATTCAATGTTATGGCACTCACAGCTATTGTAATTTATCAGTTCCATTTATACACAATTCTCTTATGGAATGTTTCTTGCAAATCTTACTTATAAAGCTATATATTTCAAATGCAAAGGTATATCTCCATTACAGTAAATTGTTGTCTTAATATATGCAGCCTCTACTTTTTAATATGCATATCCTTATTTAAAGTATATAAAGATGTGGAAATTGCTGTATATTACATCTACAAATCCTTTTAAAACGTAATCTATTTATCCCTCTGTTTTCTAACACCTAAAGTGTTCCAGTCAAGGACGTGCTACCTTTGGTTTCTGTTTCTTTCGGATACTACAACTGCTGAATTATGTCATACATCTGTTCCTTACAGATTTCAGAATCTGTATATTATTTCAGACAGGGCATCACTGATAAGCTGTTACTGCTAATTTTCCCTTTAGTGCAGTTGACTGTATTAATACTGATGTACAATAGAGATATGTTAAAAGGTTTACTATGACATGGTTGAATGGGGTAAGTTTGAATGATGGAAACACCGAAAAATAAAGTTGATTTTCATAAATGTGGAGGAGCGGAATGTCAAAAATGGTTTGCATGAGAAAGTGCATTTGATATTTTTGACATTCCCCTCTTCTAGCCGTGGTAGTTAGCTTACCTCTACTGCACCCCCCACATCCTTGCACATTAAATATACCAACTCCAGGATCGCACTACAGTGAGGAAATGAGCTACTTCCTTGTTCCTCACTGAAGCGCAACCTCCCTCCACAGTCTCGGCACATCGCTTGTCAAAAAGTCAAGTGCGCCATGCAACTCGACTAACCTTGGTTAACCACTTTTGGTTCAATTTCCTGCCCCTTGGAAACTGTGATTTCACACATCGGCCGTTTGACTGCCTTCCATTTGGGAAAGTCATAGTAAACCTGTTAAAATGTACTGCAGTTGTACTTTGGTCTTGTCCAGATGACAGTACTGTCAGTACTAAACCAATCCATGATTTTTTCAAATGTACATTTCCTTACTTTTCTTTGCAAGTCATACCAGTTAGCAGATTTTAAGATTATTTTACCACACTTATCCATGTGTTCATTAATGTTCTGGCTTATTAGTGTCATAGCCAGCTGCATAAAGACAGATGTTTGACTTTTGTGCCTTTCCCTGTGTCTTTTATAAAATATTAAGAGAATGAAATAGAGGCTTCAATTATTTGATCCCCCTTTATGTCATAAATATAGTTTATGAAGCAATACAAAGGACACCTCCATTGTCTTGATGCTGAGAAATTTGGCCTTAATTGCATTATTAGTTTTTTTCCCTTTTATTGTGGTTTCTTCTCTTTCTCTCTTACAGTTCTCCATCTGTTGATGGCAAATGGTTTCAGACATATCAGAGATGAGCTCAGCGAGAAAGCATTGCCCCCAAAATGGAAAAAACACAATGCTAATTTTATGTGGTTACCAAAAGCAAATAACCAAATACATAAATAAATCATTCTGAATGTTACTGGAGTTTTATAAACTGTATCAAAGCAGCTGATGTGTCTTTAGTCTGCCTGGTGCCAGGAATAGAAGCTGGTGTACTCTACTACTCAATCGACAGAATATTACTAGTCTCCCCTTACTCTGAAGGAGAAAAACAGTCCTGTAATGAATGTTTAATGTTTTGCATTTGTTAATATTTTGATGAGTTAAAATATGACTCTCTTACCCTCTAGTTCTTGCTCCCCTCTTGTCTGTAAACTTGCTCATATTTTTATCATCTTTTGTGCAGCTCTCCACAATTTATTACTTGTGTAATTGTATTGTAGTCCGTGGAGCATGTGAATTATACTCCAAAATCAGGAAGACAACCTTATTATGTATCTTTCTGATGTCAAGAAGATGTATAACAAGTACTGTTATGCATGGCTTTGAGAGCTGTTATACTCACTCTCATGCTACAGCATGCATAGTAGCCACCACAAAACAGTGGTGAGAAGGGAAAATAGATTTTAAAAGTTGTAAAGCACTTCTCATTGCCACACAAACACAGATATACACACCAAGATACACACATACACACACACCCACACACACACACACACACACACACACACACACACACACACACACACACACGCACGCACACACACACACACACACACACACACGCACACACACACACACACACACACACACACACACACGCACACACACACACACACACACACACACACGCGCACACACACACACACACACACACACACACACACACACACACACACACACTGGACTGAAGTGTTTAATAGTGTTTAAAGACATTAGTTAGCTGCATTTGGTGAGGGAACATTAAGTCTGTAATTCATGCTCCAAGTCTATCTTCCTGTTTATGAAATACTTTACGCATTAGTCTAATTGGCAACACTGAAAGCCTGTGTCTTCTTGATGTTTATTTCCTCCCTAATGAAGGCTAAATTACCCACTGGGTAACATCACAGTTTGCTTTAATATCATTATTTTGAATATATTTGAAATAAAGAGGATGAATATTGAAACTGCATGCTATGACTGTGCATGGCCTCCTTCAAATTAATGCAAACCAAACATACTGTTTAAGTTTATAATGAAAAGTTTCCTTCCAGAGCTGTTTCTGGTAAAAAGTTCTGAAATATAACTGTGCCTGTAAGGAAGGGAGAAGGAGTAAAATAAGGCCATTATAAGGTAAGGAATTAATTCCTTCAGATTGGGTGAAAAAAGTACCGAACAGTTTGTCCTGATAAGTTCAGCTTCACTAGATTAGCCCTTGTTAAAGTTTATCAGCAAATGGAAGGGGCAGTTAGAAAATCTGCCCCTTGTATACCACATGAGGTGGTGAAGTGACATAGTAATAAGACATCAGTTTAGCTTCTTCTGTGTCTGTCCTTTTCTGTATACCTGAAACAAGATCCACTCCTTTCTGGATACTGATTCAGTGGATTTAATCATGACTGGCCTAATCTAAATAAATGCATGGCTGCAGTTATTTCTGCTAAATATGACACTGGGTCTTTCTTCAGATTGTGCTGGGAAAAAAAAAACAAGGATATGTCATATCCTCTGACAATTATTGCATGCCAAGGGCTTCAAAGCATTAATACTTATGGCGGGGTGGGAGACCTTGAGCTCTGATGTAGAGAGGAGGCAACAGGAAGAGGACAGATAGTCAAGGACACTGAAAAAAAAAATTAAGAGGCACAGAAAAATAGGTAAGTGAAGGGTCCCAGGTGGTGGAAGGGGATTCACCCAAGACAGACAAACCTACATACAAATCAGTGCAAATAGATTGGCTAAACATGCTTATTGGAATGCAAATGAAAACACATGCAAGGGACTCGCCTTGTAGGAGAAGGAGGTTGAGTTGGGGGGGGGGGGGTTTACTCAAAATGTCATTTTTGCTAGTGATAGAGAAACACTTTCCTATTTTTTCCGTTGTATATTTTTTTTGCTGTTTTTCACCTTCTGTAGCAAAAGAGTACTGACCTAAGTAAGTTGTTACATCCTATAAATGCAGAAGTCCTAGATTTAAAGGAAGGAAAATGGAATAAATTAAGTAGTTACAGAGCTAATACGATTAGTGGTCCCAGTCTAGATGGCTTAGGAAGTGAATGATTAGTCTTGGCTGGTTCTGCTTTTCAGGATTAGTCTGCATTTGCATTCCCTAGTAAACAAGGGATACGTCTGTTAAACAAAGGCTACACCATGTGTCTCAGACATATTTTCAGGCTATACGGTAAAATGATTTGGAATATGACGCTCAAGGGTAGGCATATATTTAGTTCCTTCAAAACCTGCCCATTTGCACTCATTAGGGGGGTACTGCACTCCTGAGTGTGTCATCCTATGAAGGAGACATTAAACTGAGGTCCCTTCAGCTTCAGTTGATGGTAGCTCAAGTGAATGTAAAACATCCCATGGCACCTTTTCAAAAAAGGTAGAGGGGGTTCCCCAGTGCCCTCACCATATTTCCCCTAGCAGTAGAAATGCCACCTTGGGTTCCCCTGAAAAGAGGCCACTAGCCTAGAAGAACTAATCTCATCAACCAAGGATAAATAAAAAATAAGTAAAATCTATTAGTACACAGTGTGTTTATGCATGAAACGTAACTTGGCAATTTCAGTCATATTTACTTAATCTCCCTTAATGCGTTCTGGACATTTCCTCCAAACAAAAATATTGTGAAAATGTCTTTTTAGTTAGGATAGAACCAGAAAGGTTGCTTTACTTCCCCTTTGCAAACCAACCAGACTTACTAAATTGATGGTGAAAAGTTCTTTCTTAGAGAACCTTTGATATTTGCTCTGTCTGGAACCCTTCGAGACTTAGCCACTGAAACTGCAACTGCATAAGGCATCTGAAAAGATTCATCACCTACAGCACATGTAAAGCTATTCATAATAAATGATTTCTTAATAATTAACTTAATCCAATGACCAAGACTAGTCGTGTACAAAATTGTTTATTGCACACAACAGTTTTGCTTGAAGTATACTCTGAATTTAAGTTGCTTGTTATTATTTCTTTACTTCTTGCTTTAAAATTAGATAATTAAGACATATTTCTCACACAGTTGTAATGTGAAAAGCTAGATTTTATGAAATCTATGGAAAATGTAGTAAGATTCAAGAATTTATTTGAATATATCTAGTATATTCCAAAAATGCAGAAGTCAACAAAATCATTACAGCTAGACATTCAGTTCTGCTATCCTGATGTCCTTTTAGAGTTTCAGTCAGACTTTTAGAACATAATGACAATGCTTTAGAAAGATCTACAGCTGATAAGCTCTGTCATGATGTATTTATTTATGTATCTGTGACTTATTTATTGATTATTTCACTCATTAATTCATTCATTCTTGTTTGTTTGCCAGCTTAAGGCACCAGTTATCATTGATCAGTTCCAAGCCCAGCCTAGGTGTTAACAGAGATTAAGAGCTAAGACAACAAAACTATGCAAGGATACAGACATAAAAGTACAATAGCAATACAATAAACAGAGTAGAACATGAACAGAATGAGCATGGGAAAATAGAACCTATTTCCAATATATACAAAGCTTTAAATGTCACAAAAATAATTTACAATAATGCCACGAAACAGGAGCATGTTGTAGTTTAAACAAATATTAAGGTGGAGAGTAATAAATATATTTTCTACACACCAGCGTATGATGTTGTTAGGTGATGTGGCCAGGATTAAAGCATTACATTTAATTTGTCTGATGAGATATGCTTTAAGTTGGAGTATGAAGGTGGAGTAGTTAGTAAGATCTTTTAAGCAGATGGGTAAGTGATTGCTATGGTTTGGGAGTCGAGGGGGAGGCGCTGAGGTTATTGCATTATAGCTTAGTGGGGGTTGTGGAACAGGTGACAAAACTGTAGCTTACTCAGTGGGCTCTGAGGTTATAGCTGGGAGTGGTGGAAGCCAGCTTATCACCGAATGGTATGAAGTCTAGGTGTAGACATTTGAAAGGAAATGAGCTGAGCAGTAGGTCGGGTCTCTGTTTAGTGTGAAGCCGATTGTCTTTTCTAATAGTACGGCAGTGGTTTCCCAACCGTGGGGAGTTTGTTATGAAGTGACAAATCTTATTAGAGATAGATTGAGGGAATGACATATAAATATGTAACCTGCAATAATGCGTTAACAAACCCATACTTTGGGTTGCAGACTACTTCATCATGACCCAGAGGTCATCAGCCGAGTATATCAGTTTGCATTTCTCTGAGGATGCAGCACAACTTTCTGTAATGTGCAGCAATCTCAGAGTTTGTTACATAAGACAAGAAAGTGCAACACCATGGTTGTCAACAGGGGCAGAATCCTCCCACAGAAAACAAGTAAACTGCCTTTACTTTGGCTATTTCTCATACAGATCTTTGATCATTTAGTGGTCCTCAACCAAATGAACATATTTGTTTGCCAATAACCAGACAGGCGATTCTAGTCAAGATGGCTGGGTTGTAACTGTCTTAACATAACTGGTTGAGATCAGAGTCTGGATGCTCAGACTGTGTGGGATCCCTGTTTGTGAGAAACTGCTGTGCAATTGAATGGGGAGTTTCACCTTCTGCTCTGTTATTCAGCCATGGCATTATTTTATATATATATATATATATATATATATATATATATATATATATATATATATATATATAGATAGATAGATATAGATATATAGTTATATAGATATATATATAGACATATAAATAGATATAGATAGATATCTATAGATATGTATATATGTATATTAACACACATTCTGGAAGTCCATTCCATGGGCTCACATCCCTCTCTGTGAAGAAAGTACTTAAATGAGCCCCTATAATCTTCTTCCTGTGCCCCTTTCTTCCCCTTTAGTCCTTCTTAATCAGAATGTCCCTTTTGCCTCTTCCTGACATAATCCTGTGTACCAGTATCATATCCCTCTCTCTCTCTTCTGGTCTCAGTTAAGAAGAGTTCTAGCACATCTAACTTCTTGAAACATTCTTTCATCTCCAACTCATGGATCTTGCTGGCTACTTTCCTCTAGACTCCTTTCATTATCTTGACGTAATTTACCTTATATGGTTAAATTGCTTTTTTATATTTTTAAATGCTAATGAGTAGCTGCCAGCAAATTATTTGGATTTACTGACTTACTAGAAGACACAACATGACATATCATATACTATATACAAAATTCCTGTTGTTATCCTGGGTACATAATAGCTTTTGCAAGGGTCTCAGCACTTCTCAACCCTTGCAAAGCTACATCAGAGACTGGACAGTAAACTGACTTTAGCCATCCTTACAGAACTTCCAAATACTCCTGAAGCACTAAAGTTCAATCATGTCATCTGACAATCCCTTCAGTCATGAGAAACGAATCATAGAAACGGTAGGAAGAAAATACTTAAGTTTATGATTTTAATATCTTTTCTTTTCTTTCTTTCACATTATATCTCTAGTCACTCATATGATTTCCATGCCAGACTATTCTTGCAGGTCACTTGAAGTGATTCGCCGATGTTCTGAAATGTATCTTAATGCTACAGCATGCAGTGCATAAACTCCCAAACAGCATTTTTCCCCATCAGGAAATGTTTTGGCCATCACATTTATAAACAAAATTAATTTTAAAATGTGTTGTTTCCTTGCACTGACATCACTGAGGAAAAACAAGGAACTTTAACCTCAGTGATGGAGACATAGGAAAAGTGTCTGTTACATCCATAAACTTTAATTGGTGCATCCCTGCGCATGTGTGAAGATGCACCATTAAAGTCTATGGATGTAGTTCACGTTACCCTGTGGTAACATCACAACTAGAAAAGCTATATTTTTGGGTGGTGGTTTACAAAATGCTCATAAAGCTTTTTATTAAAAAATGTCCCAAAAAAGTATGGCACTTGACTCATCAAATGCTGCAATGAATATAGAAAACTTGGCAAATCACTTTAATATACCAGTTTTTTCCCAGCACTAATCTACAGGCAGTCTACCATATTTTCAGGTAGATTTTACCCTCCTAAAATGGTTTAATGGCCTTAATTTCCTACAGTAGCATGACTGAGACCTGGCACCTTGACATATACTTATATATATGAAATGTGAATTGGGCCGTAGTTTGTAAACTGGTCTGGATTTGTACAATAAAAAATTGTGTCTCACCAGCTGTGTACCTTATTACCAAAGGAACACTCTTTCATGGGAACATATTTTTTTTTGAGTGTATCAGTGTGTGTTTGTGTGTTTGTGACTGTGTATGTGTGTGTGTGTGTGTGTGTGTGTGTGTGTGTGTGTGTGTGTGTGTGTGTGTGTGTGTGTGTGTGTGTGTGTGTGTGTGTGTGTGTGTGTGTGTGTGTGTGTGTGTGTGTGTGTGTGTGTGTGTGTGTGTGTACATGTGTGTGTACATGTGTGCTTGTGTGCCCACATACAAGCATCACATTAGAGATACTTTCAAGTAGTCTGCCTGATAACTAGCCACTAATGCCTTGGACCCACCAGTGCATCACCATAAGATATTCTAACTGGGAGAATGCAGCTCTGCCCCTGTTATAAGGACTGCTAGCTACATTTTGAGTGGTGCTACAGTGGGTATGATCAGAGGAGCTAATTGATGTAGGTCACTGCCTCTGTTCATTTGCCCACAGTGCACCAGTCCATTTAAGGATGCAAACTGCAATAATGTCTAGGACATCCACTTCATCTTCCACCATTCTCACACCATAACATAGCAGTCATTCAGTGTCCAGCTTCTGCTGGGCAGGCCTCTGATGGTGGCAACTTCCCACACAAACCCTTGGATAGAGAAAACTGTCAGTCAGATGCTCAGGCCCTTCCCACTTGGGTGAATCTCTGCTGACATATATCTACTTCTAGGTTTGTAGGACTAGCTCTGCAGACTGACACTGTGGCTTAGTACCAGTGGGAACATGTCCTTCAGCTATGATATTAAAGGTCATCTGCTAGAAGGAATGCCTTTAGTAACCTGGGCTTGTCCTGGGCTCTTTAGTGCAGTCATCAGTGTGTGCTGTGTAACAAATATGTCTATTTTCTAGAATAATCATTTTTGTAGAGTGGATTGGTTCACACAAAAAGCATGATTAGCTGTAGATTACTGCAGTGTCTTCATACTTTGGTAACATTTGATAAATGGTTTTGCTCATATATTCATTGTAATTTTAGCTGTTGCTCCTAACAATAGGTACATGTTTGTCTATTGTATTAATTTTCAATGCTCCTTAAGAAAATACATTCTAGTCTGGTGTGTATGCCTGTGTCACTTAACCCTTACATGCTGTGTTCATTCGAGCTAAAACAGCAGATGGCAAGCAGGATTCCAATGCAGATGAGACGGGACACCTCGTATGTGTGTCTTGGATAAAAAAATGTGAGCTCCTTCTTTCTTCTCTTGCCTCTTGTAAAACAGCTAAGCAGTAAAATGATGTGCCCTGATACAGCAGCAGCAGCAATTGTTCCAGTCACTAAACTCATGACTTGTCGTAAGAAAGAAATCACAACCTGCATGTTACTGCAGCTGTTAATGGTATAACCAGAGCTATCAGCGATTCTGTAAGAATCTATTGCTTTATCTTGGCGTCTCTGATTATTTCACTACCACCCTATGGGAGTCTGTGATAAATGTAACAAACACGGATCCAAAAGTACGCACCAGATAGCCAAGAAATGAGCAGACAGACATTAGTTTTCTCAGGCCATAGGAAGCTTCACTGATTGAGAGGTAATACCGTTTACTTATTTATGAATGCGTGTATGCATTCATGTATTTGCCATATGTTAACTAAGGAGATGAGATGATTCAGAAAAACCCTTTCCAGCCATGACCTAGTTCATATTACAATGTTATTGCATGTTTTACTTCTAACTGCTTATGGCTGATGCAAGAATGCTTTGCACAAGCAGATACAAAAATACAAGGATGCAAATATTAATCTGTGTAGGAACTAAGAGGGCCTTCATATACATTACTCTTAATGATCACATAAATAATTTTCTTCACCATCCTAATGACATGGTATTCTCAGCTTGGTTGGGTAGCAGGGAAATATGATAAAAAAGAAGAAAATTGCATTATGAAGGAAAGGTCCAATGGTGACAGGTGACACAGAAGTGCAGGTGCAGCTCTAATGATACTGCAAAATATGCTGGTGCAAAGACATATAATTAGAATACAGGCAGTCCCTGGATTATAGGGATCCGACATAAGGACAACCCATACATAAGAACGGGTTGCGGCAATGTCGGAAATAACATGAAAATAAATTAAAATCCTTAAAGTTGTCCAAATCTTACCTTGAAAATGAAGAATTATGTTGTGCTTTCCTATTCTCCATTTTCCCTGTTCGTGAAGCTGCTCACATGTCTTGTTAGACCAGTTACCTCCACCTTCACTGAGAACAAGAGATCCGATTGGTTAAGAGATTGCTGTGTTGGTGATCTGATTGGTCAAGACCGCTGTCTTGTAGTGTACAGTTGTTGTTGTGTCCTTCGGCTTTTACCGGTTAGGGGTCGCCACAGCGGAACTCTGGTCTGCTACCCCATTCATGCATGTCTCCACAGTAGACGCTCTAGCTGAGATTTGAACGGGGCAACATCTTGCTGTGAGGCGACAACGCTACCGCAGCACCACCACCACGGATCCTGTCTTGTAGTGTACAGTACAGTACTGAAAAAGTTACTGTACTATACAGTAGAATGGGCAAATGACATTGTGGCCCACTAAGGTCTAGGTGACAGTAGGAAGCCTGGCAGAGGTCTGAAAGTTCAGGAAAGAGTGGAAAACATTCATGGGTGATGCCTGTAGTAAAGAAATATGAAGTGAAGCTTAAAAACAGGAAAGTTTAACATATTTTATTTTGTAAGGAACATTCTATTGCACTATACTGTACAGTAGTGTATGAACATAGTTACCGTGCTGCTATTACACTGTACTTACAGTATTATTATTACTACACTATACAGTATTATGTCTAAGATTTTCTTATTTGAAAGTGTTTCTAGAATGTTTTATATGCAAAGAAAAGTAAAATAAATACTAGACTGAAGCAAACATTTGACTAAGTGACATTTAATAAGAATCATATGTACTTGTTTTGACTTACATACAAATTTGACTTAAGGACAGACTAAAAAACAGATCTTGTCTTTAACCCAGGAACTGCCTGTATAGAAAGGAACACAACAGAGCAAATCAGGTATTCAGTAATGGCACTTTCTTAGGTTGCCATGCCATTGTACTTGCAAACAGCAGAACAGGAAATCAGCAAATAAATGTGCTGTTTATTCCCATCTATAACGTAAGACAAGACTACAGATATGCCAACCACAGAGATACCCACATTTGTTAAGAAGTGCTTGGAAAGGTGTAGAGTCATTAGTATTGGTTCTGATCATAGCATATCATAGCATATGCTTTAGTTGCCTAAAGGCTTGTTCAGCTTCCACTGTCCACTTATTTTTCAAGTGAGCTTTACCTTGATGAGGTCAGTCAGAAGGGAAGCAATGGCAGTGAAATTAGGAATAAATATATAGTAATAGCTCCACTGGTTTGATGCATGAAGTTTTAGACGGCTTGAACTTTTGGAAGCTGGCTTTCTTAGTCTTCATAAAACATTACTACATCATCCAGGTGGGCTGCTACATATCTGGTACAGGAAGAACATTGTCCATCGGCCTCTGGGTATTGTAGGCGCCTCATGAAGACAAAAAGGAAGGATGCTGTAATTGAAGAGTCAGTCTAGTATGGAAAATGCCATTTTTTCATTACCTTGTGGACTCGAAGAATTTGCCAATAGCCTTTGGTTAAGATAAAGTGAACAGAAAATTAGCCTTGCCCAGTTTTTCATTTGGTTCATCAACTCGGGGCATGGGATAGGAATTAAATTTAGTTATGCAAATCAATTTTTCTAATTTTATTGAGAAATGTCATCAACCTATCAGGCCTGTGACAAGTACAATGTGACTATTCCATTCACTCTGTCATTCTTCTATGACCCCAAGTTTAAACAGTTTTCTGTACATCTTTCTCAACTGCTTCATGCTAGCATTCTGGTATTTAGTCTGGTTTCAATTTGACTTTCTCACCAGACATATTTTCTATATTTTGCTAAACTGAACTGTGTCTGTGTGGCAACTCTGAAAGTATATCATCATTCCTGAGTACAAATTCCTTTACATCTTTTTTCTGTGACTTTGGTAATGTCTCATCTGTTCTGACTTCAGGAAATGCTGTGTGGCCTTCCTCTGCAACCATGCTTACTATAAAAACCTTATTTTTTTTTCCAGGGTTTCAAAACATGTATTTGGTAAAACTGTTGTTTCCTTTTTTTATTGTCTCACCCTATAATTTACTATGCTTGACTTTTTCTACACTTTCTAAAGGTCCTTGCTACTTTGCAAGAAACTTGTTTTCAGCAGTGTATACTAATACAAGTACTTTAGCTCCAGTTTGAGATCTCAGAGATGAACATTTTTTTATTATATGCTCTCTGGTATGTCCTCTGCTCTCTTCAAATATTCTTTTATTATACACATTATAGTTCTTAGACTGTCCTTGCAGGTCTGTGAAATGCTCTAAGAAGGTGTTTAACTTCTCCCATTTTTTGCAATATCTAGCAAGCCTGGAGGATGTCTGCCATATTATCAGTTCTAGTGGTCTAAACCCATTTGAGGCTTGGAGCACTTCCCTTATAGCAAAGAGACAATATGTAGATAATTGGTCCCGGTTTCTCCCATTCAGTTCTATAACCTATCATGACAGGGACTTTAAAAGTTTATTAAACAGTTCAGATAGCCCATCTGTCTGAGTATGGTATACGGATGTCCTTTCCTATCTTACTTTAAACAATTGACAAACTTCATGCATTATTGTGGACATGAATGGGATGCCTTGGTCTATAAGAATTTCTCACTGAATTCCTATTCTAGAAAAGATGAGTAAGTCCTTTTGCCATAGATTTTTGCATTAATTCTTCATAGATATAGTGTTTCAGAAAATGTTGTTACATAATCAGTTATTACCAGGATATACTGATGGCACTTACATGATTTTATAATGATTTTATAAGTAAATCGACAATGGCCTTTTCTATTCTATCAAATGGGACTTTCACTGTAACTAAGGGTATCAAAGTAAATCATGGATTGGTGATTTCATTGACATTTGGGATAAAATGCACAAAAATTTCTATGTCCTTCATAAATAACAGCACACTGGTAAAACCTCGCCTAAATCCTATCTTTAGTCTTAATTATTCCTAAATAGCATTCTAAATGTGACTATGTGCTAATTTTATCACAAGTATACAGAAAGACTTTGGAACCAATAACTGGCTGAGTATCTGTTCTTTATTTCTGATTACCACATAGAGCAGATCATTCCTTAGGTGAAAACATGAGTCATTTGTTTCTCCTGTTACTCTTTGATATTCTCAGTAGTTTTACTCAGAGTAGTGTCTTCCCATTAGACCTTCTTGAAACTGACATTGTTTATCTGAAGGTCACCCAAGTCAACATTGTTTTCATTAGCATTATAATATGAAGTGGAGGCATTGACATTCTCCTGTAAATACAAACACAGGCTTTTCTGCCGCATCAAATTAATCCTCTATAAAAAGTAACCCAAGAACATACTCTTCTTCCACCAATGTTACTGCTAGTTTATCTTTTCTTCAATAGTTATCTTACGTTTTTACCCTTAGAGTCCTGCTTCTGTTTCTCAGAGGCTCTCTAATTTGGTGTAGCAGGGATAAGACTTAAGAGTCTGTTAAATTTCCCATTTCCCTTTTCTTTCAGTATGAGGTACGTTTATCTCTTCCTCAGTTTCTGAACGTACGTCTATTAATGTACTCTTAATTACTGGCCTTTCTGTGTCAGTCCAAATTGACTCCTTTTATTATTTTTAACAACTGAAGTCTTTCCTATACCTGCTTCCATTAATGCATTCCTAACATGGGCCCTTCACTGTCAACTGTCAGTCTTCACACTGACTTCATTTATTACTTTAATAACTGAAAGCTTTGGACAAGACTTAGTAAAATATTATTCTAACCCTTAATATAGAGCCAAACCATAGAATATTTTGTGTATTCTAATCCTACCTGGGGCACTGTATTGCTATCAGTGTATATATATATATATATATATATATATATATATATATATATATATATATATATAGATAGATAGATATACATAGATAGATAGATATACATCTATATGTATGTATGGGTCTTCTTCACATGACCTAAATTTCATTTGACTGAAATTCATTTGACTGAGACCAAAACACTGAAAGTTCAAAAGACTGAAAACTCATTTGACTGAAACTCATAACACTGACACATTAAAGTAAAAGTTATATGCCCTTTTCCCCACTGTAGTGCGATCCTGGAGTTAGTATATATAGTTAGGGGGGTGTGGGGGCAAACCCCCCCCCCACATAGTTTAGGTAAATATTGTTTTCTGCAAAGAGTTATTCATTGCAGTTATAAATATCCATGTGCATGGTTTAAAATGTATAAAGTATGTGGAGGGCATATATATATATATATATATATATATATATATATATATATATATATGGGTATGTGTCTCGTTATCGAAAAAGATACCAAACCTAAAGAGATCAAGCTCAACTGCTCAATAACCAAGTTAACAAAACTAAAACAAATCTGCACCCCCCCCCCCCCCACAACCCCTGACAATTACATGAGCTCCAAGATAACTTTACAGTGGAGAAAGGGCAGCTTCCCTGATCTCTGCTGTAGCACAATCTCATACAGAAAAAAAGCTGGTAATGTGTGATCAGCTGAGTTTTGATTACCATATATATAACGTATTCATCACAGCTCAATACAAGTCATGCAACTATGCAAAAATAAGCTGAAATCTCACAAAGCTGAACTTTACACAGACTTATTAATCCAACAAGGAAGGACTTTCATTACCATAATAAAGTAACTTCAGTAGAATAATGACCCAGATTTTAAAAATTGGTATAGAAAACATTCTAAAATTACACGACTTTAGTTAATCAGCCTGGTGGCTGGTATATAACCACATGACAAAATTTAAACATATTATAAACTTCCTTATAGTTCTTTTTTTGTTTTTTATGCAGACTATGGCATCCCTCCTCTGGGCCAGTGATCAAGGAGCCTCAGTCCTCAACATTGACAATGGTGAGGAACATTCACTTAGAGCAAAAATAGATACACACAGTATTTCTAGATGCAGCTCTTTGCACCAAGCACAATTTCTCTTAAGAGCACACAGGGAAAAAACTCAGTCTAGGAGCTGGGTTTCTCTCTCTCTCTCTCTCTCTCTCTCTCTCTCTCTCTCTCTCCAGGCTACAAATAAGCTGTAGAGCTTTGTCCTAAGCAGAGCGTTATAAGCCAAGTCCTCCATCACCCTCTCTGTGAAACCAGTGCTCTATGTCTCTAATCCAAGTAGCTGAAACACACTCTTTGAGATTTGATTTTCATACACACACACACACACACACACACACACACACACACACACACACACACACACACACACACACACATATCATGGATAAGGCTGGTGAAGAATAACTAGCTATGCTCTCTCTGTTCAAATTGCCACCAGAACACTCCAAAGCCAGCTACTTTAAGGCTCTTACAAGGGTACGCAATTATATTGAATAAAATTAATACTGATACAAATGGTAGTGGTTGACCAATGCAGAAAGGCCTTCAGGAGCAGCCACAGTGTCACCAAATAAATATAAGTATGGTCAAAGGTTAAAATAAAATAAAAGACTGGTCACAATGAAAAGTTTAAATATATTTAATAATAAAAATAACATGAAAATACTAAATATCTATTTACAATAAACACCAGAGTTTAGACCACAGGAAATACTAAAAATAACACAGATGAATAGATTCACACAGATGCAGAAAAATAGTACTTAACTACTCTCACTATATTTTTCTGACTGATCTAAAGAATAAGTATTCCTTGGTTAGTTAGTAAAGCAAGGCAAGATGAATTGGATGAAAGGTCTTCCTTCTTGGTCAGGTTTCAAATACAGACTGCCCTGAGACTTCTGTCTCATCTATTATTAAAACATCATTTCAGTGCTGGATTACATAATGACATCACATACATCTGGTCATCTGACTCTGGTTCCCACACTACCCCCTTTACTAGAAACTGAACCAGTATCTAGCACATATGTGTTATCATACACACAGCTAGAGCTTTGCTGAGATATATAGTAGCATTTGGAAGCTATACAACCATTTCAAAACTTCCACCCTTCCATTGTAACAATTAGTTCACCCCTAAGGACAATACAGTAGGATTCTTAGTCCCGATTTGCACAGACATTCCGTCTCTGGCAGCAATCAGAACTATAAGATATAATGTTTATGGCCTGTTGTTGAGTCTTTCGGCTTTTCCCGGTTAGTGGTCGCCACAGCGGAACTCCGGATCACTAATGATTGGCAGTGGATTTTTATGTGCCGAGTTGCCAGTCATATAATGTTTATGGCCTAAACCAGGTAATTTAATTTCAGACTATTTTTCAAATTAGTTGGACTGAGATTTACTTCTGTTTTTCCAGTATCCTCTGTTACAATATATTCATTTTAACAGTTACAATACAGTTTGACATACAGGTGTATTTCTTTTCTGTCCAGCAAGTCCCACTCTTGGCATATTTTTAACACAAGCAGCTTTACAAATACATTTTCAGCAGAAGCATCTGTACAAATCAATTTGATATACAAATAACATATAATTCTTTACAAAACTTCAGCTAGCTATGCTTGCATATGTTACACATCCACTGCTCTGCTTCTCCTGGTATAGCTGGCAATACCTCACACTATCACACAGACATTTCAAGGTTATATTTTCATTTAATCCTGGTTTTCAAAATGCATTAAATTTTAATTGCCATAATTCTTATGCTCTTTCAAAAATGCTATTCACACCCCTTACTCTTTGGTCTAGTACTGCATGCTGTAAAACATGAAATAAAAACTTTTCAAATTTTGCACATTTTCAAGCACATTTTGACAAAACATTTATATCATTCCTTTTTAACTAGACTTCACGTGTTTTGATATTGCCATTCTAAGGGCTTTGGTGGTCTTTCCTATATAAAATGCCAATGGTACATTGTGTGTGATATACCATCTCTGATGTGTTACATCTGGACATTTTTGTAGCTGTTCGTGTATGTGTGGCAACTAAACTGGCAATGATGAGGTTTGCATCCTACCACTGTCTACCATATTTCACACCAGATGTGTGAGGGATAGGGTTACAATCCTTGGATCTATTCCAATGCCCGATATAGGGCTGATGGTCAGTAGTGAGATGGTCTTTCAAGTTGCACCACTAGTGCCCAACAGGGTGGCCTAATGGTTAAGGTGTTTGCCTTACAAACACAAGGTACAGGGTTTGAATCTGACAGGGGATAACTGGCTAGGCTAAAAATGGCTTGCAAGGGCAGTTAGCCTAGCACTAACCTATGAACCTATGAAACAGACTAAAGTAATATAAAAAAAATGCAAACAAATCTGATTTAGACTGTGAACTGGTGCAGCGGTTTGCATTGTCGTCTCACAGCAAGAGGTTCTCCTGGTCGATTCTTATCTGGGGTGCCTTCTGTGTGGAGTCTGAATGTCCTCCCTGCATTTGTATGGGTTTCCTTCAGGTACTCTGGTTTCCTCCCGCATTACAAAGACATTCATCTGGAGCTTTTCTTCCCAGGTCTCTGCTGAAAATTGGCTTGTTCCAATTCGTATTTCCCTGTAAATAAATGTTAAATAAATAAAATAAATAAATAATTCAATAACCAATTCACAAAATGCCACCTGGCTAAAGGGCATAGAGGAAATACGCAGTGCTGTCCTGGATGCAGGTTCCTATCATCCAAATACAGATTAGGACTGCAGACTGACCATTTGTCAAGCTGAGTCTTTGACTTATGAATCTCAGTGTGTGGACACACACACACAAACACACACACACATGCGTGCACACACACACACACACACACACACACACACACACACACACACACACACACACACACACACACACACACAAAATTCCCAGGGAAGGCTGGGGTAATTGAATTCTCTACAGCTTTCATCCTGCAAGATAGCATGCTACCACCCTAAATACGGCCTGGGATCAACATACAAGTTACCTGTGCCACTTTTGGTCTATATCTAAATAAAATAATAAAGACAACATGGTAAAGTGTAGTGTAATCTGATGAATTAATGGCAGATACCAACAGCTCTATAACCTATAGTGCTAAATAATGCTCTCTCTCAAATAACAACTAATATGTAAATAAATACCAGCCACAAGATCTTAGAAGACATTAAATTAAAATTACTTGGAAAATAAAGAAGCTGAAAAAGTACTGATACAAATTAAATGTGCAGAGGTTAATGCCTTTACACACTAAATAAGAAACAATAATGAATTACTCAGAGAGAGGGTATTTATAAAGAAATAGCTAACTAATACTAGCTAAAAGCTAGCTGACTCTAGCTTAAAGAGTACTAAACCCTTAGCTGTATTAAGTTACCAAAATATTACACCAGCAGACTGTAGACAGCACTTGCATACATATGGACACTAAGGTCTTTCAAGCAATCCTGATACTAGTTTCATAAGCACAAAATAAGTACTTTAGCTTATTAGTTTTTTACCCACAGAAATCAGATGTAATTGACTCAAATCATTCTCATACACAGTAAAAAATAAAAATAATAAAAAATAAACAGCATTTTACATCTTGCTTCTCCCTATGGACAGCTAAAGCTTCCTGACTGCAAACTCTTTTATGACTTAATTACATGGAAGCAACTAGGTTTTTCCTGTAATTGCAGAAATATGGCACAATTTCTGCAAAGTAAAATTACATTTCAAACATATTTTTCTACATGCTATGTGAAAGAACAAATACAAATACAATTCTCCTGCCAGCTGTTAAGACATCTTATAAAATGCATATAAAATGAATGTGCTCGTTAACAGGAACAGAAAAAAAGAATGAAAACCAAATAAAAGGCAATTTTACATTGCAGTTCCTTTACGTATTTAGAAATAATTACAGTGTGTATTTATTAATGTATGTACTTATATACATATATACATAGGTATGGATGTCTAAAAGCATGTATGCTTGTATGTATGTATGGATACACACACCGTGTGTGTGTGTGTGTGTGTGTGTGTGTGTGTGTGTGTGTGTTTATGTCATTCACTGAACTACCCCTACATCAGAATTTGATTTATTGAAAAATTATGATGACTTCCTCGCCATCAAATTTACTAAAATAAGTATTTTTTCAGGGTAGCAAGTCTCCCCTGCACCCCCAGTTTTAGGGGACTGTGCTTCAGCACTACTACAACTTTAAGTATGCTAACTCTGAGATCACAAAGTAGTTCAGGCAAGATAAAATATACCTACCCACACTGCAGTGCTATAAAAACAGACAAACTGCAGCTGTCCAATGCAGTGCACTATAAGTACAGGCTCCCGAAATGCACCAAAAGTTCCAAAACATAACACCTCTCAACAGTAGTACCCCATAACATTTCAGGTCTATTAATTTAATATGATCTGCATATTTTACAGGAATGGTATACTGCCATTATGCTTGCTGACTAAAGATTAAGTTAACCAAAGTACTTCAACATATCTGCATCTGAAAGTACTAGGAAGTGACCAAACAGGCATGACTTGTGTGTGTGTGTGTGTGTGTGTGTGTGTGTGTGTGTGTGTGTGTGTGTGTGTGTGTGTGTGTGTGTGTGTGTGTGTGTGTGTGTCTCTGCATGTATGTATCTACATGTACATGCATTTATATATGTATGTATGCATGTATGCATTTATGTAGTATGTATAAGGAGCCATTGGTTCTGTATGGCTGCAGGAGGTTGAGTAGGACAGGATCTTTCATGGTTGAAAAGGCAAGGCAAAGGTCATTGCAAAGGAGACTGAGTAAAGGAGATGGCTGCCAGTCTATTTAAGTAACTAAGGGACTTAAGAATGGTGATCATTTTAGTTAAAAAAATTGTGAGCCTCTCAATTTGAGCAGTATGCTTAGAAAGGTACATGCCAAAAAGAGCGTTATATTCAATTATGGGCCTTATGAGGTATGACTATAGGATAACTAAGAATTTTTAACTATAGAGAAGATGCTTTCAGAAATGATTTGGGCCAGACAGATGGATTTCTGAAATACTTACAAGATATGATGGTCAAATGATAATGACTTTTCAACACAGGCGCCCAAATCCCTGATGAGGATATCAGTTTTTTGTTTGCATGACTGGCATTAGGAACATTTTGTTTCCAAAAAACAAAAATACGTTTCTTAGCATTTAGCTTAAGACCATCTTAACACACTAGGAGTTCACATATTCAAGCTATTCATTAAATAAATATGTGTCAGAAGGTGAGCTGACAATTGCAGTCAAGTTGCTGTTATCAGCAAACTTATACAACCCTGTCTGGAACATTAGATTAGATACCAGAGAAATATATGCCAAAAAAGAAGATGACCCGATACTGGGCCTTGCCGAAAACATCTGGCAACATTTTTACATTCAGAGGTACCTTCTTCAACTTTCAGTACATGAGATCTGTAAATTAACCAATTAGCTTTACAATTACCAAAATAGTGATTTATGTTAAGTTTAGTAAGCTTATAATACTTGCATAAAGGGTTGTATCAAAGGCTTCAGCAAGGCCAAAATAAAAAGTATGAATAGAGTGGCCACTGTCCATGTCTTTAGTAACCTTTTTAAAGTTTGCAGGGTTAAGGAGACAGTATCTACCCTTGAGAAAGCAAAACTGGTTTGGGTCAAAGGCAATTAGGTTACATATGTCTGTACTAATGAGCTTGGATGTGATGCATTCCATAGCTTTATATACAATATACAAGTCTGGTGAGGCTAACAGGACTATAATTGCCTGGACTATTGGTGGGGTCACCCTTGTGCAGTGAGATCACAGTGGCTGTTCTCTGAACATTGGTATGCAACCCATGAAAACATGGGACTAGAAAGGTTAAGAAAAAGCTCAGCTATGCTAAATTTAGTAATAATAAGTTGGCATTATGAGGCTGCATGGAAGTAGTGTTTTTAGCTTTTGAGAAGGCTGATAGAAGTTGGTCTAGGGTAATTTTAGGTGCAGGTTTTTGGGAATGGATGAATATCTGAATGGGTGCCTGGGTGCAGTAAAGTTGGAACTTTTTGTCTGGCAGTCAGCACATAGGATAAAGGCTCTGAGCTGTTAACAAGTTGCTTTCTGTAGTCGAGGATTTAGGGTTTCATTCCTTCCACCTTCATTTGCCTGCTGTATGACAAGACACTTGACCAGACAGTGTTTCTGAGGTGTCCTCGAAAAGGAACACTTGTGTCTAGTTGGCTTATCTAGTTAACAAATGTATAAAATAAAAAAAAGTTAAATGTATCTGCTTAGATATTGACTATTTCCAATCTTAAGAGCATATTTGGATGTTACTTCTTAGCTTCCTGACATAGATGAAGAAGCATTTATACTTACCTCTGGTGGAAATGGTTATCTCAAGTTCATACTCAACTTTAAACTTTCCAGTGGTACATTTAAGTCTTTTTCCTAGACTGTTTTAGTGCTTTTTGATGTGGTGAGGTGGAGATTTAATGCATGTCTTGATTATTTTCTCTAGTTTGTTAATTTTTTGATACAAGTTGTGATGATAGGAGGTACTGCCAACACAGCTAGCTGGAATTTGTAAATAATTATATGTCATTTGTGAATAACAAACTGATTTATACAAACTGATTTATAGAAGAGTCTTGTGTTAGAACTGTATGTCATGTGTATATCAAACTGATTTGTACAGATGTCTGTGTTAAAACGGTATTTATAAAGTGCTTGTGTTTGAAATGTATCCACCATGTGCCCTGCTTAAGAGTGCAGAAATGTACATGTACAATTGTAACTGTTTAAATGTATATGTTTTAACAGAGTAAACTGGCAAACAGGAAGTTAACCTCAGTCCAGTAAACTTTAAAATATATCTGAAATTAAATCACTTTAAGGGATAGGCTATGAAGATGCTATCACACAGGTTTCAATGCAGCCAGAGACACAAAATCTGTACCAGGAAGCTTTCTGTATTCTCTTTGGTGTGAACGAATTACTACTCTGGAAGCATGGAGGTATGAAATTGTTTTATAACTTCCAGCATCTCCTACAGTTCTGAGCAAAAGCCATTGTGTGTGTATTTTTACAGGTAGGTGTTAAATCCTTCCAGCTTCCAGAAATGGGGGTTTGTATGGGAACAAGAAGTCAGATGACCAGAAGTGATGTCATTCTGCAAGCTATCCCAGAAATAATAAGTTAGATATTATTTTGAGTAGTTTCTTAATGAGACAGAGCATTCTGTATTCTGTCTTGTGCCTGACAACAAGAAGGACCATTCACAACATCATCTGCCTTGCTCTATTAAGTGAGTAGGGAAATGTGATTCTCTTAGATTCAGTCAGGAATATAATGAAGCTTAGTTTAGATATTGCTTTTTTTTATTTGTCTGAGCCTGTTCTTCAATGTTATTTCAAATATTTCCTGTGATTTGAACTCTGATGTCACTGTGAATATATACTTTGTATTTTCTTGTTCTTTTATTAATTATTATTAAATATATTTCAACTTTTCATTGTGGCTGATCTTTGTAGAGATATTTAAATTTTGAGAGTACTTGCATATTTATTTGGTGACACTGTGTGTGCCACTCCTAATAGCCTTACTCTTGGTCAAACTACCATTTGTATTAATATTAATTTTACTCAGTATATTGGGTACCCTTGGAAGACCCTTAAGGTAGCTGGCAGGAGTGTCTGGTGGCAGTCATAACTACCTTATAGTCTGGGTAGAAGAGGGCATAGCTAGTAAACCTGTGCCAGCCTTTCCAGGTGTGCCCCCATGTGTGTGTGTGTGTGTGTGTGTGTGTGTGTGTGTGTGTGTGTGTGTGTGTGTGTGTGTGTGTGTGTGTGTGTGTGTGTGTGTGTGTGTGTGTGTGTGTGTGCGCGTGCGTAAATCAAACCTCCAAGAGTGTGTGTGCGCGTGTGTGTGTGTGTCAGCTATTTAGGCAGGGACATGGAACACTGGCTGGACAAAGAGGGTATAGGAGGTCTTGACTTGTACACTCAACTGAGATCTCAACTCTATAGCTGTGGCAGTGGGTAGTCTTACTGGGGATCTTGAGAAAAGGGAGAAACCAGTCTCAGACTGACTGTGATTCGTGTGCACTTAAGGGGAATTGTGCTTGATTATGCTTGATGCAGAGAGCTGCATCTGGAAATACTGTGTGTGTACCTGTTATCCTCCCATTGAACATCCCCCACTGGTGCCAGTGGTGGGGATTGAGGCTCCTTGTTTACTGGCCTAGAGGTGGTGGGGCATCACACAAGTATTCTAAAATAATGATTTATTCTTACATTTCCTTCTGTATTTGGAATAGATAGTAATGGATTTCTCAATGCGAGTATTTAGGTATAAGTAGAAATCAAAAGTGAAGCTGGGACTTTGGTGATGGTTGGAGGAATATGTTACAGTTTATTTACATCATCTATGAGCAATAACAAGTTTGATTTTGAGAAATCCCTAAAATCAGTGGTATTTGTTGAGGGCAAGCCATCAGCTGTAATGGAGAAAATAATATATTTGTCTTTAGATGAAACTGGGAGGGAGAGACCCTGGGTGGAGTGTAAGAATGAGTCTTGTTCATAGAGTAAATATCAGTGATAACAAGGACTCTATCAGGAAGACTGACAGCTTTCTCTAAAGCACTGGTATTAACCAAAACTAGAAAGTATGGGATGTACTTTTTTATTGATGGAACATGTTTCCCAGTTGTTGGATGGGTACCTAAAGTCACCTAGTAAAATGGCGTTGGGATGATTAGCAATTTTATATAAAATGCTTAGATCAACTGGAGAAGTGGATTGTTATCTGTAGCTATCAGTGATGTGGTAGTTAGATTTATTCAGCATAACATGGACCATCAGAAGTTCTACATAGGGATCTTGTGAGATTTGCCATGAGATAATGGGGTCCTTGATAAATTCAGAAATGTGCCTATGGTTACAAGTGGGTCTGTAGAGATGATAGGAGGTGAACCTAGGTACAGAGGGAGGGCTGTCATTGCAATGAAGCCAGTTCTACACAGATATGGATGTGCTAAAGCATTAAGAAGACCACCATTTCAGGTATCTTTTTATTTATATTCCTACAGTTGAGTAGAACTGTCTTAATATAATCTGAATTAAAATTTACTATTTTGCAATGTCTAAAAGACAGACTTTGCTTAAAGATGTAGCAAGAGCTTTAGCTACTATGCAAAAGTCATGCTGAGAGTGGTGCAGGCCATCTCTGCTGAAGCAGGAAGTAGCCAAGCATCATGCTGAGAGAGGTGCAGCCCATTTCTGGTGAAGCAGGAAGTATGCAAATGTCATGCTGAGAGAAGTGCAGGCCATCTCTGCTGAAGCAGAAAGACCTGCTAATCATCTTCTCCCATACTGACACATGTGGATCCCCCAAGATGACACAACTCATTAGCTGGTTGTTAAATACATTTATTTTATCTTTGAATAGTCACATTATTCTTGATAATGACAGCTCTCCCTGCCTTTTTTCAAACTCCACATATCCTTCTGTGTAGCCCACAGGTATTTTCATTCACCCCCAAATGAACTACCACAGGTCATACTTGTATGTACCAGTATGGTGGTGTGAGTATGGGTTGTAATATGACTTAGATGTTGAGTTTTCACTGTGTGTTGGCTGAGGTGGTTGGGTACAGATATGGTGGTGCACTCTGCAGTGTGAATGCTCTGCTTACCAAATGAGGACTGTGGTGAAAAATTAGCTTTCCATTCAATAAGTACTTGCTTCTCTTACAAACGGAGTCATCGGTGGATAATAACATTGGGTTATCGGTAAGCATAAGACAGTTGTTATACTGTCTCAAGATCTCAAAATGCAAGCAGGCTGGCCACAGATGGGGTAAAAGCAAATGATGATTACATACTGACCAGTGAGCGTGAAAAAAAGGTAGATACTGGGATTGGTATGGAGTGTTGCATGCAGCTTATAGACAGGCAGGTAGATTAAAATTCTATAAGCAGATATAATAGTTGTGTGCAGAAGAACAAGGGTGGAGTGGCGTGGTCAGCTGCCACAGATGCAAGGTGTAAGAAGACACAATCAGGAAGTCATTTCCTACATTCTTTTCTGCATTGTACTGAAATGCACTTCTGCTAAGCTGCAGGCTTGCTATACTTTAAAAGTAAAGGTAGAAGAAGTCCTTTTGTATTTTTTTTCCTCGTCATTTGAAGAGCTGGGGTGGTGATCTGGCTTTGAGTGCCAGACTAAGGGAGTAGACCATTTTCTTTCCCTTTTCAAATAATGAGCTGAGGGGATGGGGCACCAGATTGGGGACTGGCACCAGGTGCTAGATGACCCACATACAGCTCTGGTTGTATGAGAGGTATGACTCTGCCTAATAATGACAAATGTGTGAAATTCTAATAACCAGAGTAATGTAAAAGGTGTGACTCTACCAAATAATGGGAAGCATGCTAAATTCTGACCCCCCCAAATAATATCCAATGTAGAGTGGTTCTAGGCTCTAGTGTTAAAGGGAAATGATGAGGTTTTACTTGTTGTAAAGTATGAGAACTGCACATGTGCAGTATGAGAGCGAGAAATTGTAAAACTATACTGTCGGGGAGCTATATTTAATATCTACAGAACATTATAGGGAATAGCCCAGATTCTAAGCAGGGTCTAAGAGGTACTGAAGAACAACAGAACTGTGTCAGCATCAAATCATAAGCATGTTATGCAGTCAGTAATAACCCTTATAGTACCACTGATAACAGCAACTTGTACTTACCCACAGTGCAGTAGTACATTCCAGTACAACTGTAGTCAGAACACCACAATACAGGGTTTATAGCTTCACAGCATGTTACAGTCATGAGTGGGTGTCCAACAGGACAGCAATTCCCGCTCCTCCCCAATAGTATGACTAGTAACACTCAGGTGTTCTAAAATAGTCAGACTAGGTCAATTGTGCAATTCAGTTAGTGCAGCAGCAGGGGATACACCCAACAAATAAAGAGCGGAGCAATATATCTAACAAAACAGAAGCAATTTAAGTATAAAGATAACTAGCAATGGTAACAAATGGGTAGTCAACGACTTAACTAGAATTGGCAACAAATGGGTAGTCAACAACCATTAACTAGCAATGGTAACAAATGAGTAGTCAACAACTGTTAACTAGCAATGGTAACAAATGGGTAGTTAACAACTGTTAACTAGCAATGGTAATAAATGGGTGGTCGACAACTGTTAACTAGCAATGATAATAAATGGGTAGTTGACAACTTTTTAAGTGCAGTAACAAGATTCCAACTTAAGGTAAGTCAGAGCAATTTAATTAATGCAACTTAGTGCAACAACTTGGAATGCAATTAAACAGTACTGTGAGTTGGCAGGATTTGCAATAAATGCAATCCGACAAGATAGAAACTGTTTTGTAGCAATACGAGTAATAGTACAAAACAACACAGTAAAGTACACAAAATATATCAATACAAAAGGAAGTGCAAAACAGTGCAGAAAAGCACAGTAGTAACATGAAATACAATTACTCAGTTGAGATATGAATTATACTGGTTTCAACACTGCAGAATGACAGAGACCACAACAAAATGAAACTGGTTTCAGCACTAACAGAATAGGAGGGAGCAGCAAAAAACAGAAAAAAAGGAAACAGACCTTGCCTTATCATCATAGATACTTCATAAGCTATAGCCTGGTTATTTTCATAAGTATGTAAAAAGGGGAGAGTACTTACCTTAATTTGGTGACTTACTGGGACTTCGGAAAAAAGATTGTTGAACTGAAACTGCAAAAACAATGCTCCGGTCCCACCAATGAGCATACAAGGGCTCAATAATCCACGAAGGTAGAGTTTAACTCACAATTTATTGAATGTAGAACAAGGTACACACCATCAACGATAACACAAACAAACAGCAGGATCCATCCAAATGACTTACTGGGACTCATTAATCAATAATTAACTTTAATAGTGGAGGGGGGCTTGGCTTGGATGCCACTGGGGGTGGGGGTGGGGCATGGCTTGACTTGGGTGCCACTACTGTTACACTGCTTTTCACAACACAGCTAGTGACTCTCAAGTATTGCAAGGGCTTCAAAGAAGGTTTTCCTTTCCATCTATGTATCATCATCTTTTGTGCATAATTCTCCATACTGAAGATATGATTACTTCTAGATCAGGTCCATCCCCTAATAGTGTAAAAAGCCAAATAGACCATTATACTCAACAACACAAAACCTTAGGAACAGTGCAGAGTTATTGGAATGTAGGAGCCTGACTACACCCTGCACTCAACTTTCAGTACCTCATACATGTTAAAAAAATCAAGGATCAACCAAGTCTTCCTCTTTGCCAGGAGAGTCTTCCACTTCCTATTAACCGCAAGCAGAGCAGCCATTGTTGAAGATGTTCTCCACCAGCTGCAATGTGGCTTACCCACCATGGCCTCACCCTCTCAAGAAAAAAAAACTTACTGCACTTCAAAATACATCAAACTACTTATGCAGATTTTAACCCTTTCTTTAAGAAGAGAGCATCACTGCACCACATTCACTAAAGGAATATGGTTACCTATCCTCCAAAGAATTAACCGTCTTCTATGGTCTCTGATCTTCAAACTCATTAACATGGAGAACTTTACCTAATTCACTATCAGACTTGCGGAGAGAACCCTTCCACCTTTCAGGCTACATTCTCTTTCTGCATCCATTTCTAACCTACAAACTCCACACTGTAACCTAAAGTACACTACATATGCATTTTTCATCCTGGCCCACAAAATCTAAGAAATCATTCCATATCAGATTAAAATCCAATCTATCATTCAAACCATTATAATATGAGCTCAGAAATTACACCTTCAAGCAAAGAAAATGTAACTGCTTCAATCCTGGTTCAGTCACCTAACAGGGATGCACCTCTGCAATAAACACAAATCATTGCTCTATTCAGCAACATATTCCCACTCTGGACCTGACCTCTATTTCATTCTATACTTTACACATCCTTACTTCCTTCCCCACACTATTGTTTATTCATCCCAGTCTTCACTCACACTCTTAGATATACTAGGACAATATTTGGATTGCCTTGGTACCTATGTGTTTTTATGTCATAGGGTCATAAATGTTTACTAGGCTAATAACCACAAGGGCCTTTTTAAGCCTAGCCATGCATCCCAAATCTCTGACAAGTTCTGATACCCTTGATAAGTGTAAGCAGAGGTTTGGGAGATGAAAAATGTACAGGTTACCTGTATCCATTAGAGACATAGGTGCTAAACCAGGGATGAATTTCCTGTTTCCCATCCAATTGTCCAAGTTGCAATTGAATTGGGTTAGGGAGGATCTCTGCTTCACATGATTGGGGAGCCTGATCCACAGACTCAGTAGTCTCTGGGATACATACCTATCTCTCCAGCAGGACCATATAATATCACAGGCAAAGTTTAAGTCTTTAGAACAGGTAATTCTGGTGCTGTTTGTTTTGTGGATATGCAGGAGGTCCATCGGAGTGGAGTCTGACAATGCCCTATATGCCAGGCATAGATCTCTCCTCAAAAGCCTGTAGGAGACAGAATACAGGGATAGGGCCTTGAGGCAGTCTGCATAGCACATTTTATTTACGCCCTGTATTCTTTTAGTGAGGAACCTCTGTGGACATTCCAATTGTTGGATATGCCTGGTTAGGTACATACTAGAGAGGGCGTTGTACTCAACGATAGGTCTGATGAATGCTGAATACAGCGGAATAATGACTTTGTTGGACTTAGATGCCATACCTTTGTTTATAAGAAGTGCAATATAGAATGATTTCCTCACCACTGTAGACACATGATGGTCAAAGGGTAAATTACTATCTATGTGTGTCCCTAAGTCCCTAAGTGCTTGGTCATCTCTAAGGAGTGTGTTGTTAATAGTATAGTTAGCAGGGATGGATGACTTCCCAAAGGATACTATTATGCTTTTCTTGGCATTTACATTTAGTCCATGGCTCTGACACCAGTTGTTTGTCTGTGTCATCCCCTCTTGGAGAACATTTGTATCAATGTGAGATTCAACGGCAGCTCCTAATTTTCAATCATCTGGAAATTTAGTCAGCCAGAGACCACTGACATTGGCCTTGACTTCTCAGAAGTAAATGCCAAAAAGGAGTGGTCCAAGGACTGATCCCTGAGGGACTCCACATGTGACTGGCCTCTTTGTAGAGGTGGACTCCCCAATTCTAACTTCCTGGGTCCTGTCTATGAGCCAGTTAGCTACCCACTGGGTGGCATATGGGTTTGTACCTAACCTCTTGAGTTGTCAACAATGTCTGAGTGGGGTATTGTGTAAATGCCTTGGCCAGGTCAAGGTAGGCAATGTGAACAATTTTGCCCTCATCCATTGCTTTGGTGACCTTCTCAAAGAAGTCCACCAGGTTGAGTAGGCATGATCTGCCCTTGACAAAACCAAAGGGAGGTTTACTATAGCTCTAGTGATCATCTCCATGATAATTCCTTCCATGACTTTACATATAGGACTAATGAGACTTATGGGTCTGTAGTTTCCAGGGCCTGTAGATGGCCCATCTTTGTGCAGAGGGATGATTGTTGCCTTTTTCCATTCATGAGGCACGAAACCTATTTGGTGGCTATAGTTAAATAGTAATTTCAGAGGCCCTGATAGGTCATATTTCATGCTATTTAGAAGGCATCCTGGGAAATTATCTGGGCTCATTGATGCAGTGTTCTTGGTCTTAGAGAGGGCATTAAGGACCTGTTCATTAGTGATAGTAAGGGGAGTTAATATTTGATGATATTTCCTGAGGGAAGTTTGAGGGGGAGAGAGGGGTAAAGTTGGAGCTAAATTTATCGGTCAGGAGATTTGCTATGTCTTCTGTCTCAGTATAGGTGGCTCCATTTACAATGAGCTCTGCACACAATTGTGTATTGCCTTTGAAGTTGCGGACATAGCTAAAGAATTCTTTGTGGTTGTCCTTGGCCTGGGAGGCCAGATTTACCTCAAATTTGGCTTTGGTAGACTTTATTTGTCCTCTGAGTTGTTTCTTTAGTTTGATGAGAGTGTTTTTATCCTGCTGGGTGCTGCACCTCCTAATTTTTGCGATGATTTTCTTCCTCCTGTTATACAGCCTATTGATTTTGTGATTCAACCAGGGTTGCTTGTTTTTTGAGTTAGTTCTGTACTTCTTCTTGGTGGGTACACATGCCTCTATGCAGCTATTAACATGCTTGTACAGGGTTTCTGTGAATAGTTCTGCATAGGTAGCAATGTTCTCAGGATTTATTGGGGCTTGTAATTTTGCTAGGTTCTCACTTAATAGCAGGAGGTTAGCTTTCAAATAGTTCCTGAATATTCCAGGTTTAGCTGAAGGTCCAGGTTTTATTTTTACTTCAAAGGAGACCATTTTGTGGCCTGACCTTACTAGGGAAGGCATTACAATAGGGGGTGTGCAGCACTCTCCCATATTAGTGAGGACCAGATCCAGTATGGTTGCTCCTCTGGTTGGTGTACTGACTATCTGGTCCAGGGAGTTTGTGTTTACAAAATCAAGGAATCTCTGCATGTACGCTTAGTGTTGTATAGGATTCCCAGTTAATAGTGGGCTAATTAAAGTCACCCATGAATATGGTATTGGGTTGGATGGTTAGTGTTTCTAATAAATTTAAATACATGGAATGGGTTTCCTGGGTCATAGAGGGGGACCTATAGCTTGCAAGAAAGTGGTATTGGATTTTACCTATGGTGATTTGAACATGGAGCAGCTCAAGTGTATTGTCCTGTTTGACCAGATTTGAAGTATATTTATCTGTGATGTAAATAGAGACACCTCCACCTTTAGTCCCTGCTTGTGAAGTAGCTGGCCTAAATGTGTGGAAGGCATTATAACTTAGCACTGTTAGTGTGCTCTACATAGCTTTAAACCATGTCTCAGTGACCGCACAGATGTCTGCATTCTAGGGAGTGGAGTTTTTTGTTTAGACTCCTAGCACTGAGCAGTAATACTTTTAGATTTTCTTGGTTTTGATTTGCTATGTCAGAAGTACTTTCAGTTTGGTGTTACCTAAAAAAATGCATGATGAGAGAAGACAATGTTTTAGCTAATATTCGAAAACCTAGAGCGGAGAGGTGCAGAGCATCCCTGGCAAATAAGCATGGACTGTCGACCATCTCCTTCCATGCTGACAAATATTACACCTCCTTAGAATGACACCAGAAACTAAGCCAATTATTAAAGTCAGTCATCTTTTGTTCATATTGTGGCATCATCCTTGGAGAAGGTAAAATGCTGCTCAATGCTAGGGTCATACCAGCCTAAGACATATTCTGAGAGCTCCATGATGTCTCTGTCCATGTAATCTAGGAAGGTATGTCTCAGGTCATTTACTACCACATAGACTATGACTGAGTCATATTGGTAGCTGTGGTCCAATAACCTGAGTGCCTGTGTTCTGTGGCGGACCCTAGCCCCTGATAAGCAACTGACTGTGACTTTCTTCTTACTCAGCTTGGTGAGAGGGAAATCAGTGTGAGTCACGATGGAGTCTCCAATGACTAGAATGTCGGATTGTGTGGTGGCTTGCCTTATGGGCTTAGAGGTAGATGCTCCATGAGATGTAGCTCCATGTGTTGATGTGGATGTTGTTTTGAAAGAGTGCATTTGGGGCTGCTGAGGGTATTTGTTATGTGTACTTCATCTAGGAGGTTTTTGTGGTTTAGGAAGGTTACATTTAAGTGCCTCAGCATATGTGGGTCTATATGTCTGCTTTGAATTGTTTATGATGGGTGCAGCGTGTGTACTACTTACAACCTTATTGACATTAGGAGTACTTTTATGTGAGAGCTTTGCCTCCAGTGACATTGTGTAAATGCATCTCTCACATACCATATCAGTTTGTTTGAGAATTAACTGGTTGTCAGTAAACATGAGGCAATTTCTACACTGCCTCAGGATGCCCATATCCACCAATCCAGTAATGGAGACAGTAGGAAAGTTCATATCCATCGCAACAGACCCTTTTTTATTGATTAGTTGGAGTGAGAATATCAATCACTGTCAGGAGTATCCAGTTTGCAACTATAGGGGCAGTGCTTGTCACTGCAAGCTAGTTGTCCTGTGCGCAACTAGGTACTGGAGAAATTTCAGTTGTGCTTTTATAGGAAAAATGTCACTCATGGTGTCTGAGTCTATACAGAGCACTGCCAAACACTTGAGGGGAAACTAATACATAGACCTTGAAAATTTAAGGATGAAATATTTAGGTGGATATTCTGAAGTTAGAAATAAATCAAGCAGTACTTACTGAAAACAAACCATTAGCTTGTCAAGAATGATGGAAAGCGGGTAGTCGCATGAATGGCACTACTAATGCTGGTCTTTACACATTGCATTGGTTTGAAAACCTTTCTTTGATATATTCTCTTCATTTAGAAAAAACATTGACTTCATGTTGCAACCACTGTTATGCTGTGGTTTTACATGGATGCATGTGAATACATGCTGTATTATATTCTATAAAATGATAGTACTGATTGTAGCATTTGTACAATTCACATTTACTCTTTTTTATTATTTTGTCCTGAACTGAGCCTTAAAGTAGTCCAATGGGATAAGTGGTCTACCATGACTAACAAACAAACAAATGAATATATAAACAACTAAATAAATAAACATAAAAGATTATTCCTAATGAGTTTATACTGAGACACTGACTATAGTTTAGACATAGACCTTTGACCTCTCAAATTTTTTGTTCAAAAATTCTGGACAAAGACAAAAATAATGAGGGGACAAAGGCCCAATATTAAGGGCATTTTTTAAAAAATATTAGTCTAATTTACTCCACAAGTTAAGCATCAACATACATTTGCTGAACAATAGAAATTATGAGTCTCTAATTTCTGGCATTAATGACTATAATCTTCAATGATTTATGAGAAAATCAAAAATGTAATGAGGGACAGGGCAAAATATAAAACAAAATCAGGGACATTCTACAGAATTCTAGACAGCTAAGAGGTATGCATAGACACTAAGACAAAATTGCAAATGCTAATTTAAAGTTAGCATTAGTATAACTTGAGTTATATATCATTAAAAAATCTTTCAAAGCTGTGCAACACCTTAGTGCAGCCATATAGAGAGAAGGACACAGAGAGTAAAAGGGAGAGAGAGAGAGAGAGCTCAGAAGTGGTGTCTGCCTAATGAACTAATGGCTTTAAAAGCTGTTAGACACACTTAACTCCGCCATAATTGGATTTGTGACAACAAGTGTTTCCTAACTGAAACTAACATTCTGTTTTGCTTGTAATATTACAGTCAATGTCACACAATGCACTACGTACGTACTACATTTTTGGACAATGTCTACATCATGTATGGTGAGAGTGACTATTATTGTCTGTAGTGTTTTAACTGAATAGAATTGTCCAGATGTGTAGTAATATATTTCAGCATCTTGTAGCAGTTTGTTCTTTCAACTTATTTTTTGTATAGAATTTCTAATGTAATCTTTATTGTATCAGATTATACTGTATTTGTACTGTACTGTATGTGGAGCTTTTCTCCCCGGGCCTCTGCTGAAAATGGGTTCTGTAGACCCAGTCAGACCACCCGGGTAAACAAATGTCAAATAAATAAATAAAATAAATAAACAGCTTTTAAAACTGTAAAAATGCTTTCTATGCTGTCCTGCGATGGCCACTGTTATGCATTAACTCAAGGCTAGAGTATCCCTGTGCTGAGATAGTGTTTAACAGAGCTGTCTTTTCTCCACATTTAGAGTGGAATTAGGAACATAGGAACACAGGAATAAACCTAGGCAAGTGATCATAGAAACCATAAGATGCCTAGCCATATACATTTCCGGCTTTAGGCACCAGCAAACCCTACAGTCACTGGGGGCCCCTGATCCCGGGGAACTCCCAACCACAGCAAGCTATCTTGTTTTGATATTTTGTGTCATGTCTGTCAAACCAACAAAAGCTAATATAGCAGTCTTATTTACTTAATAAACTAGATGAGCAGGAATAGCACTTATTTGCATCTCCTTTAAAATTCAAAGATATTTCTAGTTATAATAACTGTTTTTGCCAAATAACAGGCTTCACAATTTCACATTTTGCCACTGACATAATGTCCTTGCCTTAATTAAATCTTGCTAGTGGACATTCTCTCCATTAAAACTAACATCATAGCCAGCTTTAAGCACCTTTAATACCGATGGCTGCAGGGCCCCGCAATCAGCCTTGACTGTGTGGGAGCCCCACAAAAGCTGCTGCTGGTTGGGGAAAAATGAGGAGAAAAAATATTCATTTTCTGATTACACTCTTATCAGAAACAGAAATGTGACATAACCCTGTTAGAATAAAGCTGATAATCAGTAAATGAGCATGAGCAAGCAAGTGCTAGAGATCAGCAGCCCAGAATGACAGCTCTCAGTGTTTACACTGGATTTTAAGAAGAGATGATACTTCTGATATTTGGGGATGTTTATCTTTTTTATGGCAATACTGGCAGAACACCAGATACTATAATTCTCAACTTCAAATCAAAAATGATAGTAGAATAAAGGCTCAAAATCAGAAACATGTTTTAAATATTACTCTAATTCACTTAAATTAATAGATTAACACCATTTTTGCATCAACATGTATTATTTGGAAGATAAGATGTATTGAACTCTGATATCTGGATTTATTGTCTGCAATCTTGAATGATTACCACCAAATTAAACTTGTTTTTTGTCTGAGGGGCAGATCAAAATTCTGAGGCAAAATCAGAGACATTCTGTGGAATCAGGGACAGTGACAGGTATGCATTACTCCTCAATGAGGTAAATAAAAGTGACTTACCCCTGCTGTTTTAGACAACTGCTAAACAGCAGTCACAGATCTGGTGTGACAGTACTAGTCTTGCATAATGTATTGCTATTTACTGAAATAAGTGCAAAACTAGTATCGCTATGCCTTATGTGTGTGTGTGTGTGTGTGTGTGTGTGTGTGTGTGTGTGTGTGTGTGTGTGTGTGTGTGTGTGTAAGACTGTGTAGCAATGATGGAGTAACAAGCGGGCTAGAATTTCTTTCACTTTCCAGCATAATCATCAGTATTGCTATTACACTTGTATGTGTGTGTGGGGAGCACGGTTCTAGTGTATTTAAGAATAACAAGGTAGCCATTTTCTCTTTCACTTACCATCTCAAGCATAGACCGTACGCAAGATAGGTGGCTGTATTTTGCTTGTTTGACAAGAAGATGATGTTTGTGAAAGCAGCTCTTCATTGTCACTGTGGTGTAGTGAGTAGCATTGCCATTTCACACGTTTTTGGGCTGGCTGCGTTCTTGGCTATGTTTTTTTTTCTCTGTGGAGTTTGCAAACCCTTCCTGCCTGTATTTGCATTTATCCCCATGATCTGGTTAACGCCAGCATCTCTGAAACATGTCACAGGTGAAATGGAATTCATCCCTTTCCCCTGAAGGTGAATGTGCAGTGTGTGTATGTGTGCATGTGCATGTAAAAAATATTGATTTTTACCTGTGCATGCACACACACACACACACACACACACACACACACACACACACACACATACACACACACTGATGCTTGCTTCATACATAACTTAGTAGTAAAAAATGCAGTTAACAAATTATATTTCAGAGGTTAGGCATAAAATACATCACACAACATTCAGAAACTTAGAACTGTTAGAAAAGAGTCTGGTGGTTTTCACACCTCAGACAGTGTAAATGGATTTTGACATGGACTTAGTGGTGGCTTCTTCCCTCAGCTGAACCCATTCTAAAACCAGCCCTGCTTAGATGTGTTCACAGAAGTTTGCTGTAGGTTGCATGGGAGGCAGGAGATTATGTGGTCATTATTTCTTTAATTTTAATCACAATCAAAACCTTAGAGGTATACATAGAAGGTCATTATAGTTTGTGTTTGGGCTGAGGACAGTGTGGTCATTCTTTCTTTTACTTTTTTCACTGACTTCAGAGGTGTAGAAAGAAAGCTACTGAACCTACTGTACAGACAGTGCCCTGTTTAGGATCAACAAAGTGAAATGTATTACTGTAATCGTTATTGTTCACTTTCCCTACAGTCATACATCGGGTACGTATACAGGTGGCTGCCTTTGTACGGTAAGGGTGAGGAGCGAGAAGGCACGCTGTCTATATGTATGACAGTAGACAGAAATACATTACTGTCGCCTTTTGAACTGCTTATGCTGTCTGTATGTATGACAGTAGACAGAAATACATTACTGTCGCCTTTTGAACTGCTTATGCTGTCTGTATGTATGACAGTAGACAGAAATACATTACTGTCGCCTTTTGAACTGCTTATGCTGTCTGTATGTATGACAGTAGACAGAAATACATTACTGTCGCCTTTTGAACTGCTTATGCTGTCTGTATGTATGACAGTAGACAGAAATACATTACTGTCGCCTTTTGAACTGCTTATGCTGTCTGTATGTATGACAGTAGACAGAAATACATTACTGTCGCCTTTTGAACTGCTTATGCTGTCTGTATGTATGACAGTAGACAGAAATACATTACTGTTTTGAACTGCTTATGCTGTCTGTATGTATGACAGTAGACAGAAATACATTACTGTCGCCTTTTGAACTGCTTTTGTACCAACCTAACACTGGAGAGATGCACAGGCAGTAACTGTCTTTGTTTTTTGGGGAGGGGGTAGAGAGGCAGACAGGATTTGTGTATCCTTACAATTGCCTTGTTAGTTTGTTGTGAGCTAATATTTTGTCATGCTTGAACATTAAAACTTGGGCATTAACGTATGTCTTTCTTGAAATAAAAAATAAGACTGCAATTCTTTTCTTGTTCATTATTTTTATTCAGGCCCCCAATGGATTAAAGGGTTGGGAAAAGATTTAAAATGTATCCCAGAGCATCTATAACACTATGGCTTCTGGGATACTGGATAAACTGAGTTATTTCCTAAATAGTAATTGTTGTGTTGTCTTGGTCAGGAAAGGTGTATTGAAAGGATGCAAGGAAAACTAAAATTGAACAGCAACAGCGAATTTCTTTCCTTAATCATACTTTTTGTTCAAACCATCACTGCATGAAAAGGCTGTGCACTACGAAAAAAAATAAAATGCACAGATCATAAATAACACTATGGCTTCTGGGATACTGGATAAACTGAGTTATTTCCTAAATGTAAGAGCTTTGTAGTTACAGTTCAGTCTGTGTGGTCTACTCCTAAAACTCTGCAGGATGAATTAAAATGTTATTTAGGAAGGGTGGCAGTGACAGGGTGATATTTAGCAGTGTTGAGGGGGCCCCCAATTTGACATTTGCTGGGGGCCCCCAAAATGTTAACACAGGCCCTGGCCCAATAGACCTTTAAGTAGAGAAATTAAAAGTTCTAGCCACCTTTCTGATGTGCAGGGCCTTTCATGATAAGCCTGGTGTACATTTGTGTCTACCCATCCAACCATAAAGTGGCTCACAGAAAGGACCCAGGAAGTTAGACTTGGGGAGTCTACCACTACAAAGAGGCCAGTCATAAGTTGAATCCCTCAGGGATTGGTCCTGGGACTACTCCTTTTTGCCATTTACTTCTCTGAAGTCAAAGCCAATGTCAATGGCCTCTGGCTAACTAAATTTGCAGATGATTGCAAATTAGGTGCTGTCATTGAATCCCACACCAACACAAAGGTTCTCCAGGAAGGGCTGACACAGACATACAACTGGTGTCAGAGCCATGGACTAAAACTAAATGCCAAGAAATGCATAATAGTATCCTTCGGGAAGTCATTCATCCCTTGTAACTATTATATTAACAACCCACCCCTTAGAGATAGCCCAGTAGTCAGAGACTTAGGGACACACATAGACAGCAATCTAGCCTTTGACCATCACGTGTCTACAGTGTTGAGGAAATCATTCTATGTTGTGGAACTTATAAACAAAGCTATGGCGTCTAGGTCCAAGGAAGTCATTGTTCCACTGTATTCGGCATTCATCAGACCTATCATTGAGTACAATGCTTCCTTTGGTATGTACCTAACCAGGCATATCCAACTACTGGAATGTCCCGAGATCTTTATCACTAAAACAATACAGGGAGTAAGTAACATGTTCTACGCAGAACGCCTCAAGGCCCTATCCCTGTATTGGCATTGTCAGACCCCACTATCATGGACCTTCTGCGTATCTGTAAAACAAACAGCACAAGAATTACTTGTTCTATAGACTTAAATCTTTCCTGTAATATAAATGGGACCTGCTGGAGAGACATGTATGTATCCCAGAGACAACCCTGTCTCTGGAACAGGCTCCCCATCCATGTGAAGCAGTGTTCCTCACTAACTTATTTCAAGTATAACTTGGATAATTGGCTGGAGAACAGGAAATTCATCCCTGGTATGGCAACTATGTCTAATGAACAAAGGCAGCCTATAAATGGTTCATCTCACAGGCCCCTGCTTTTAAATGTTTCATCTCCCTAGCCCCTGTTACACTTATTAAGGGCACCAGAACTTGTCAGAGACTTGGGTTGCATGGCTAGGCTTAAAATGGCCCTTATGGTCGTTAGCCTAATAAACACCTATTAACCTATAAGAATAGCCTTAAAGGTAGTGAAAGTAACACTTTGACCTGTAGTGGCAACTTCTTTCATAAGCTGGAAAAATTCTGTGTTTGGAACTTTTTCCTCCAGTGAATCTTGTTAATGTTTAGGTATCTAGTGAGGATGTTTGTTTAGGTCTCTAACGTTGGTGTTGTGGCATTTAATGCATTATAATGGCTTTTATGACAACCTTGAACTCAGTTATATAGCAAAATGTCCAGGAAAACAGTAGATTAAGGAGAAAGGGAGAAAGTGAAGTTATGTGAAGGAATTCCCACTACCGCAAAGATCATTGTCCAATTACTCTAAAGTGTTCATATCTATATAAAGGCTATAAAAATCATAGAAATTCTGCATTATTTAACAATGTTGCTTTTTATATTATTTGCTTTTCATTTTAATTTTTAGGGCCAGTTTAAATTTTCCTTTTAGATAAAGGTAGAAGATATGTTTGTGCAGGAGGTGCCATTCTAAATGTGCTCATTAGATGCTGTTAGCATTTGAGATGACTTCTATGTGCGTATACTTAGAACAGATTTTAGGCGCAGGTAGTAATATGACTGTCTAGTTCTCCTTCATTCCTTCATATAAAAAATACACAGTTTTACACACTGTATATTCCAGTATACATATGTGTTTGT